>NC_142945.1:9601418-9611418 GCF_046866305.1 Octopus bimaculoides | reverse complement strand
GTTCGGACCGACCGGTCTTGACCAGTCCGGACCGACAGGCCCTGACCAGTCCGGACCGACCGGTCTTGACCAGTCCGGACCGACAGGTCTTGACCAGTCCGGACCGACCGGTCTTGACCAGTCCGGACCGACCGGTCTTGACCAGTTCGGACCGGTTCTAACCGGTTCTGACCGGTTCGGACCGGTTCTAACCGGTTCTGACCGGTTCTGACCGGTTCGGACCGGTTCGGACCGGTTCTGACCGGTTCTGACCGGTTCTGACCGGTTCTAACCGGTTCTGACCGGTTCTAACCGGTTCTAACCGGTTCGGACCGACCGGTCTTGACCAGTCCGGGCCGAGAGGCCCTGACCAGTCCGGACCGACATGTCTTGACCAGTCCGGACCGACAGGTCTTGACTAGTCCGGACCGACCGGTTTTGACCAGTTCGGACCGGTTCTAACCGGTTCTGACCGGTTTTGACCGGTTCGGACCGGTTCTAACCGGTTCTAACCGGTTCTGACCGGTTCTGACCGGTTCTGACCGGTTCTGACCGGTTCGGACCGGTTCTGACCGGTTCTGACCGGTTCTGACCGGTTCGGACCGGTTCTAACCGGTTCTAACCGGTTCTGACCGGTTCTGACCGGTTCTAACCGGTTCTAACCGGTTCTGACCGGTTCTGACCGGTTCTAACCGGTTCTGACCGGTTCTGACCGGTTCTGACCGGTTCTGACCGGTTCGGACCGGTTCTGACCGGTTCTGACCGGTTCTGACCGACCGGTCTTGACCAGTCCGGACCGGTCTTGACCAGTCCGGACCGACAGGTCTTGACCAGTCCGGACTGACAGGTCCTGACCAGTCCGGACCGACAGGTCTTGACCAGTCCGGACCGACAGGTCTTGACCAGTCCGGACCGACCGGTTTTGACCAGTTCGGACCGGTCTTGACCTGTCCGGACCGACTGGTCTTGACCAGTCCGGACCGACCGGTTCGGACCGGTTCTAACCGGTTCTAACCGGTTCTAACCGGTTCTGACCGGTTCTGACCGGTTCTGAACCGGTCCGAACCGGTTAGAACCGGTCCGAACCAGTCAGAACCGGTCCGAACCGGTCAGAACCGGTCAGAACCGGTCAGAACCGGTCAGAACCGGTCCGAACCGGTCCGAACCGGTCAGAACCGGTCAGAACCGGTCAGAACCGGTCAGAACCGGTCCGAACCGGTCGGTCCGGACTGGTCAAGACCGGTCGGTCCGGACTGGTCAAGACCTGTCGGTCCGGACTGGTCAAGACCGGTCGGTCCGGACTGGTCAAGTCCGGTCGGTCCGGACTGGTCAAGACCGGTCCGGACTGGTCAAGACCGGTCGGTCCGGACTGGTCAAGACCGGTCGGTGCGGACTGGTCAAGACCGGTCGGTCCGGACTGGTCAAGACCGGTCCGAACTGGTCAAAACCGGTCGGCCCGGACTGGTCAAGACCGGTCCGGACTGGTCAATACCGGTCGGGTCCGGACTGGTCAATACCGGTCGGGTCCGAACTGGTCAGAACCTGTCAAAACCGGTCCGAACCGATCAGAACCGGTCCGAACCGGTCAGAACCGGTCCGAACCGGTCAAAACCGGTCCGAACTTGTCAGAACCGGTCCGAACCGGTCCGAACTGGTCAGAACCGGTCCGAACCGGTCAGAACCGGTCCGAACCGGTCCGAACTGGTCAAGACCGGTCGGTCCGGACTGATCAAGACCGGTCGGCCGCGGACTGGTCAAGACCGGTCGGCCGCGGACTGGTCAAGACCGGTCGACCGCGGACACACACACACACATACATATATATATACACAATACACACACACACATTCATGTGTGTATGTGTACGTGTGTATATACGTGAATGTTCTCATACATATATAGTATCACTCATCACTTGATGTGTTTTTCCAAAAATAAAAACTAAAAAACTTTCATTTTATTACTTTTGCAGGCGAAGAAAGAGTTTTCTTTTTTTTTCTTTTTCATCGTCACATCATCATAACCTCACGTATTGCTGCCAATCTTAACTACACTAACAACACCCTCATCACGACAACCACCACCACCACCGCCGCCGCCGCCGCCGCCGCCAGCACCGCCGCCGCCAGCACCGCCGCCGCCAGCACCGCCGCCGCCAGCACCGCCGCCACCACCACCACCACCACCGCCGCCGACAGTAGCAACAGTATTATTGGCATCACCACCACCACTAACACCATCATCATCTTCATCATCATCATCATCATCATCATCATCATCACCATCATCTACCCGCTTCTTGTTCCCCCCCCCCTCCTCCTCCTCCTCCTCCTCCTCCTCCTCCTCCTCATCATCATCATCATCATCATCATCATCATCATCACCATCGTCGTCGTCATCAGCAAACGCCCATCTGTTACATTAAACAATCAAATACTAACATCGTCCGTTCTTCTTAAGCTGATCTCGCCATGCACTGTTAAACTTGATCACAATTCTCCACAATCAATGGGAGAATTCACCATCATCACTACCACCAGCACCACCACCGCCAGCACAACCACTGCCGCCGCTGCCGCCGCCGCCTCGATCACTACCTCGGCTCCCACCACCACCACAACCACAACCACCACCACCATGTCCATTTCATCATCATTTTCATTATCAACATTATCACCACCACTACAGAGACGCATATGTGTGTGTATGCGTGTGTGTGTATGCGTGTGTGTGTGTGTGTGTGTGTGTGTGTGTGTGTGTGTGTATGCGTGTGTATGTGTGTGTTTGTGTGTGTGCTTGTGTTTTCGTAATGTTTGTGCTCTCCCCCACTACTTGACACCCGGCACTGCTTCACGTCCTCCGAAACCTGGCCTGATAAAATAAGTAACGTACTTAGCAATAAAAAAAAAAGAAACTCTTCAAGGCAGCGCAGTGCTCCAGCAGGGCCGCAGTCCAAATAAGCCGAAAAAAAAACAATAATAATAATAAAAGAAAGATGAAGAACAAAAAGATAGTACAGTGCGTTTCCGTGGCGCCATCATATTGAAGACACGTGGCTACGCAGCGGGTGTATCATTTAAATTCTCCTTTTCAAAAGTGACGCTGCTTAAAGAAAATAAAGTGGATCAAAAAGCCAGCGCTAGTTATCATAACGGATGTTTATTTCAAAATGTTAATAGAGCAACGTGAAGAAGATTAGAGTGACGAAAGTCAAAGATAATGAATACAATAGATTTATTGTCATGACATAATGCAAAATTGCACACAGAGATCGCATTCATAAATCAAAAGTATCGTAATATTAAAAAGAAAATCAAATTAATTTATAATAATTCGATTCTGAATTTATTTCGCATGAATTTCGAATTTTAATCAGAAACGACCATGTGTTGAAACCAATGTTGTTGCATTTATGAAGAGTCCTAATTGATGAAATTTATTAATACACTCGCCGGTTGTTGTTTGTCTATAGTTCACTTTTCATAACTTTTAATTTTTCAAAAGCTTCACCAAAATTACCCTAAAAGAGAGATACCGTGATAGGTGCAGGCGTGGCTGTGTGGGAAAGAAGTTTGATTCCCAACCGCATGGTTCTGGTTTCAGTCCCATTGCTCAGCACCTTGGGAAAGTGTCCTCTATCACAGTCTCGAGCCGACGAAAGACTTATGAATAGATTCCATTGACGGAAACTAAGAAAATACACTCGTATATATATATATATATATATATATATATATATATATATATATATATATATATGCACACACACATATATATATATGAATATATGTATGTATGTATGTATGTATGTATGTATGTATGTATGTATGTATGTATGTAAAATTGTTAAAGAGGACAACAAACGTTAAAGCGAGGCAAACATCTTAAGTCATATACATTATTATTATTGGAAAAAAATTCAAAGTCTCACAGCTGTTTCTGGGATATCCTGGAAACAGCTGTAAGACTGAATTTTTTTTCCCAATAATAATAATGTATATGACTTGAGATGTTTGCCTCGCTTTAACGTTTGTTGACCTCCGCTATATCTACAATGGCTCCATAAATGTGTGTGTATGTAAAAAGGAGGTATGTGTATGTGTGTGCGTGTGCGTGTGTGTGCGTGCGCGCACGCAATGGAAGTGAGATGGTTCATATTTGCTCGCTTAGTATTTGGGTTTATTTTTTGATTTGGTTGAATCTTGGTTGGCTTTTTTTTTGTTGGTCAGTTATTTTTAGCGTTTTGAAAGAAAAAAGTCATTCTAAAAAAATTGCTTTTTAACGTAAGCGTGCCCAGACAAGTCGAATACTTACACAGAGCAGGTTTTACACCCACATCATCCAAACCGACCGGGTGAAACCGGGCTTAGCTGCTAGTATATATATATATATATATATATATATATATATATATATATATATATATATATATATATATATATATATATATATATATATACATACGAGGTGATGCTGAAGAGTTCCTGGCTTTGGGTAAAGAAAATACAGGAGGACCAGTTAATTATGATTTCGTTCAACATATTCCCCTCTCAGATTCACACACCCATTGCAGCAATCCTTCAGTTTTTCTAAGCCCTGTTAAAAATCTCGGAAGGTTGAGCCTGCAGCCAGGCCTTTCGCAATACCCTTAAAACCAGAAACTTTTCAGCACCCCACCTCCCAGTATATATATCTATGATGGCTTTGGGTAAAGAAGAAATCCTGGAGGATCACTTAATTATGATTTTATTCAAGATATTCCTCTCTCAGATTCACACACTTATGGTAACGGTCCTTCAGTTTTGCTAAGCCCTGTAAAAGAAATCCGAAGCTTGGGCCCCCGACTTTTACTAAGCCCTGTAAAAGAAATCTGATGGTTGGGCCTCCAGACAGGCTTTCGTGAGCCTGTTCATCCCCCACCTCGTATTATGCAGTTATGTAATAGTTGCTTTGTTTTGGTTTGTAAATAATTTGGTTTCGGATATAAATAAGCATTGTCAATTCGTTCATTTTTATTTTCTAATTGCTTCCGTGAAACATTTCGTTCTCCCGGAAATAATTTCACTAAACATCGTCTCAAATCCTGTCTTTCGTTTATAATTCTTGTTATCGATGACGACGACGACGACGACGATAATGATGATGGTTAGCTGCAAGTAAACCTAATCCAAGAAATATACCATCAACTGTGTTTCAGTCGCAAATACACCAGTTTTTTTTTCATTGATTTTTGGCATATTTCATATTTAGACGCAGTTTGTCTCGGAGCATATTATTCGATGTAAATTTCGTTTAATGAAAACCAGTGATGTGTGATTGGAAGCAAATATATATATATATATATATATATATATATATATATATATATGGGAGAATATACAAATAATAACAACAGACGAGGACAGGTGGTGTAAATAACAAAAGGATATATTAGTATGACGCTCGGGAATACGGAAAGTCTTTGACGTTTCGAGCTACGCTCTTCAACAGAAAGAATACGGAGACAAGGAGAAAAACACGGAGAAAAAAAATTGAATAGTGTTCAGTCAACGGTCAATATATATATATATATATATATATATATATATATATATATATTATATATATATATATATATATATATAGAGAGAGAGAGAGAGAGAGAGGGGGGGAGGGTGATAAATTGAATATTAATTCAATTTAAAACCAAGTGGCCTAGCATATAAAAAATCTGAAAATTCAGAAAAATTGTATTACATGTGTATGAGAAGGGGTGACCACTGAGTGGACATCCTATATGCTAGAAAGAGGTCATCAACGACCCAACCACAAAGAAAAATAATGTTCTCTAGAAAAAATTTCGCAAGACACAAGAGCATAGCGGGCAAGACAAAATGAGAAATATACAGAATAAAAGAATTGTGTACCAGGTTTCGAACATTGACGTTTTGCTTACGTAACAACATGGCACAAAAAAAAAAGAAAGAAAAATGTACAGGTGAAAAGAAGAAAGCATAAAAGCAGGGAAAAGGTCGTATGTATGGTTAGGGTTAGGGCAGAAAAGGTAAACACTGGTTGATTAGAACATTATATCCTTTTACGATAAGAAACAAAACATGGATCGATTATAGGGAAAATACAACAAAAGACAGCAACGCAATATAGTAGTGTGCGTGCAACGAGGAAGAAAATACGCATAAAAGAGGAACGATTACACTGAATAAATACCGGGGAAGACACTGATATGTCTGCTTGTCTGATGCATTGAAAGATGGATGAGAAATCAATGATCAGAACAGAACTAGAGATAAATTGTAGATAGATATCCCGACAGACAAATATATATGTGTGTGTGTGTGATTGTGTGAGTCTGTGCGTGTGTGTAGAAGTGCGATGTGTGCATATATATATATATATATATAAATTGATAAAAAATTAGGAGAACAGAGATCTATATATCCAGGTTTTACTACACAGTTAATCATATCTTTCCATGTCAGTAACCTGATACATATTGCTTATCAACTGTATACAACGGTTGTTAACTCCAGAATTATGCAGTTCTGTCTGAGGTGTTGAAACCGATATACACCTTAGTGAAAGAGATGAGACATCATCTTTGCTCAATTTTCGTTTCTAATACTCTTCTTGTGTATTTGTTGTTTGTGTACATTCCCTCCCAACACCACATATACGTATGTATATACGAGTATACACACATTATATTGTATATATACACATACATACATACATACATATATACATTATGAGCATATATAGGCGCGGGCGTCGTTGTGCGGTAAGAAGCTTGCTTCCCAGCCGCATGATTCAGGGTTCATTCCCACTGCGTGGCACCTTGGGCTTCTACTATAAGCCTTGGAACGACCAAAGCTTTGTGTGTTGATTTGGTAGACGGAAACTGAAAGAAGCCCGTCGTATACACACACACACACATATATACATATACTGTGAAAATTATAAGGGTAGAAATTATTTGCTGCTGACTATGTGACTGCGCTTACGCGGTTGATTTGAAAACATAATGTATAAATATGCAGCACGCACGTGTGATTTCGGTAACTATTAGCTACATGATTATGCTTGACTTAGTGATCCCACTGACGTAGTACGGATGACAATTTAGTTTATTTGTTCATTAATACAAAAACTCGAGTTTGGGGTTAACTACACATAATTTTTTTCATTCTCTTTAGAATTACTTTTTTTCGTGGTTTGGGTTTTGGCTGCCCTTTCTAGCATGTAACGCATCCTGTCAAGTGTGACCTCTCCGTGTATAAATACTTGTACACTCATATATATATATCATTGTGTGTATGGTTGTGTCTTTGTTCGCCTCCCACCCCACTATCACTTGAAACCGATGTTGGTGTGTTTACGTTCCTGTAACTTAGCGGTTGGCAAAAAGGGTTCGATAGAATAAGTACTAGGCTTACAAAGAATAAGTTCTAGGGTCGATTTGTTCGACTAAAGCCCTTCGAGGCGGTGCTCATGCATGGCCGCAGTCAAATTACTGAAACAATTAAAAGCGTAAAACAGGCTACATCATGTTGGAAATTTCTAAAAAGAATGAAATAACGCTATAGATGATATTACTACCAACTAGAAGTTGTAAGAACTTTGTAATAGAAAATTATAAATGTGAACTTTATACATTTTCTTCCTCGCGTTCCTACTTTTCGAATTGAAATATATAATCTCAGTCTGTGTTGTGAGAAGATGATTATATCCTTTGTGTCAACAGCCAAGTCTAGAGGGCGCTACATGTAAAAGATAAAAGGGATATATATATAATGGATAAGGATAAAGATGAAGACTGAACTCTGCGTGTATGTGTACATACGTTTTGGTCAACATCATTTCATCAACGTAATGCAGTCATAGATTTCGGATCAGTGGGTAGATATTTACATATTGATATGGAGTTCATACTTTTAGCCAGAATAATTTACCTAATTAAAAATAAGATGGGCCAAGGAGAATAACACAAATCGAGCCGCGCCATGAACTTTGATAAGTATATCAAAACACAATGTACTAAACGCCGTAAACATAGAATATGTTAGAATTTTCTCTTTCTCGCTTTTTCCGTCACTCTCTCCCAATGTATATATGTGTGTGTATGTGTGTGTGTGTGCGCGCGCGTGTGTGTGTATTGACGCGCGCGCACATACATATGTATCAATGTATACATACGTGTGTAATAATTTCATTTGATAAAACTTTTGAGATAGGAAATCTGATTTAAATACATACATATATGCATATATACTTTGGTACATACAAGTATATATATATGTATATATATAACCAAGCATTTATAATATAAGATACTAACCTACTTTCCTACATACCTATATTTACACACACGCGCACACACACACATACATATACCCATACAAACATGTAGACATACATATATACACACACATATATATAAAGAAATAGGTGTTTGACGATGTGTGTTTGTATGCATTTCCGTGAGTATATGACTTCTCACCCGCTGTTCACATACACACACAAACTCTCACATATATACACACATGCATACATATATATATATATATTTATATATATATGTGTGTATGCACACACATGCAGACACACTGACGCACACACACAGGCATATATATATATATATATATATATATATATATATATATATATATATATGCATATGTCTATATTAAAAAAAACATGCATATATATATATACATACGTGCTTAGAATCGAAGAATGAAGCAAGAAAGAATTAATGAATTTGGTAAAGATGATGTATAACATATTGATTCTTCTGCGGTTATTATTTTTTTTTTGGTTAATAGTGGTACCACTCTAAAAACAGAATCTACAGAATTGGCTGCAAACCTGAATCTAATTTCATGGGTGCTGAGTCTTATTATTTTTTTTTTAGTTTCCAGTTGTTTTTTTTCTTAAATTTTATGTTTATTTTAATTTTTTTTTCTGTTTATCAAAGAACATTTAGCGTAAAGAAAATTGCAAAAAAAAAAACAAAAACAAAGAAAGAAAGAATATAAATACTAACATTTGAAATAAGAAGTATATTGTATACATTTCTGGAAATTTTTTTTTTCTTTATCGTGTGTGAAAGAGTGGTAGCGGTGGTGCTGGTGTTGGCGGGAGTTGTGGGGCTGTTGGTGGTGTAGCACTACATAGGTGTTGGTGAAGCTATTGGTGTTGATGGTGTTGATGGTGGTGGCAGTGGTATTGTCGGTATTGGTGACGATGGTGGAGCCAGTGGTGGTGGTGATGGTGAGGATAGTGGTGGTGGTGGTGCTAATGACGATAATGTCGATATTGTTGTCAGTGGTGGTGGTGGTGGTGGTAGTAGTAGTAGTAGTAGTAGTAGCAGCAGCAGCAGCAGCAGCAGCAGCAGTAGTAGTAGTAGTAGTAGTAGTAGTAGTAGTAGTAGTAGTAGTAGCAGCATAATTGTATGTTGCTGCTTTTGTTTAACTCCTACTGAGTTCTAACAAAGAAAATTTATGAACAATGGCTTCCCAGTCGTGATTCTGCCATCTTTTTTTTTTCGTCTTTTTTTTAGCTTCATTTAAGACTTTTCGATGTAACTTGAATGAGATTTAGTTGCTATTTCTAGCAGGTCTCCTAACTGGCTGATATTTATGGCGTTGCTTGAGTTGTTGTAGCTGTTGTTGTTAGCCGTTTTAACACCAGAAACCTACGGTGCCCTTAGCGGAACCCCCGCCATTTTAAGCTCTTGGATCAGGCTTAGAGTTTGAGGAAACCTTTGTCTCTTTGTCCTTGCCTCTGAGGTCCTATAAAGTGTCACGAACCCAGCCCTCCCTCCTTATTATAAGATAAATATTGACATAGGAACGTTGGAGCACACATCTTGCGATATTTGTTCCGGATCTTTGATTCCATCATGGCCAACTTGAGCGTTAGACTTAAAACGTCAGCCACAATTTAACAGCACCACCTGTCACCTTCACTACTTTTACTGCACCATACTCTGTTGTAAGCTTTTAGGCAAGGTCTACGGTTT
>NC_142945.1:9593918-9596418 GCF_046866305.1 Octopus bimaculoides | reverse complement strand
CATTTCGCCTGGCATGCTAACGTTTCTTATTTCTTTATTGCCCACAAGGGGCTAAACATAGAGGGGACAAGAAAGGGATTAAGTCGATAACATCGACCACAGTGCGTAAGTGGTACTTAGTTCATTGACGCCGAAAGAATGAAAGGAAAAGTCGACCTCGGGGAATTTGAACTCAGAACGTAACGGCAGACGAAATATTGCTAAGCATTTCGCCCGGCGCGCTAACGTTTCTACCAGCTCGCTGCCCTGCACAGAAATAAGGTTTTAGTTATACAAATAGAGCTGTTTGTTCCGACGCACGTGAATTTCTGGCTACAGTCCGCTGGCAAAAGCAAATTCGCTTTCGTTTTCGTACCTCGGAGGTAAAACTGAGCATATTTCGAAATACAATACAAAAGAGGAACCAAACGGAAAGTTTAAAGAACACCCAAAGATCATATTTAAACCAATCAAAAATGATCTGTGTTTAAATATGTATCTATATAAAAACAACTGGCATCGTAAAAATTAGCCGTGAAACAAATTTAATTGATCTGACGGGTATAAAAAAAATTGTCGCCAAACTAAACGATTGTTACGATAGCAAGAAATTTTCCCTTTGTAATGTATTGAAAAAAAAAAAAAAGAATAAATAAGACACAAAGACAAAACGCATTTAGACCAACTTAAATCAATGCATTCCTATAAACGTACCGATTCAAATGAATAATGTCCTATTTTAGAGTGATAAAAAAAAAATCTATGCAGCAAATATTTAAATCAGAAACAGTCGCATCGAGAAAATATTATATATATTTATTCATGTTTTGCTTTTGTTTTATCTTTTATTTCTATGCAGTTCTTTATAAATACTAACCAGGTGATTTACTGTTGTCCCGGGATATTATATCTCATTGTTAATTACCTGTACATACATACATACATACATACATACATACATACATACATACATACATAATAGATGGAAAGAGAAAAATAGATAGATAGATACATACATATACATACAACACATGCATACATATATATATATATATATATATATATATATATATATATATATATATATATATATATATACATACATACATATACACCTATACGTATATATCATAGACACACAAACGCACACACGCACCCACACACATAAAGGTTAAACTGAAGAGTCACCATCCTAAAAAGCAGAGCACATATTTATCATTTGTTTACAAAGAACAAGCTGGCAGTGATTCCAGAGATTGACCTTACAACGCTGATGATGGTAAACGCTGATAGATAGATAGATAGATAGATAGAGAGAGAGAGAGAGAGAGAGAGAGAGACAGACAGACAGACAGACAGACAGAGAGACAGAGAGACAGACAGTCAGACAGTCAGAGATAGAATGAGGAGAGTGAGAGAGAGAAACAAAGAACAGGGTGTGAGTAAAGAGGTAGAAAGAGTGATAGAGAGAAAAAAAAAATGAAAGGTTAATCCAGTGTATTCAGTGTTGAGAGCATGTCAGGACGCGGTGCCTGTGACGGAGCCATGCTCTTCAGTGCGGTCCGTGCGTACTCGGATGTCAAAAGTCCGGCATCTCGCAGCTTCTCTTCCAAACGAAAGCGTGGATCGGATGTAACCTGCAATGACAGAAAAGAAGACATTAAACATTATGATCTTCACGAACTCTGTACCTATTTCTCTCCTCCCTTCTTTCTCCTCTCTCTCCTTCTTTCACTCTCTCTATGTCACACGAATACATAAGCGTGTATACATATATATATATATATATACATACCTTGTTGTCAGCTGGAATGCTATATCTATGATCCAGCATTGTTTGCTTTCTTTCTCAATTAACACTATGTCTGGTTTCCTACTCTCTATCTCATGGTTGCACTGAATCATAAAATCCCATAGGATCTTTGCATTATCATTTTCGATGATGCCTTCGGTTAAGGTCAAACAACTGACAAGCAAATCTGTGGTATTGAGCAGAATATTTGCTGTAGCCCATCTTTTTATACCAAGACAAAACAATGTACATGATAACACTTCCAATCAGTTAAGATCAGAAGCCATGAGATCCACTGCCTGGTACTACTGCATCCAGGCATTTATTATTATTATCAGCATCATCATTATTATTATTATTATTATTATTATTATTATTATTATTATTATTATTATTATTATTATTATTATTCGGTAGTTCGATTTTTATCACAGCCTTTCATTGCATTACCGAGTGCAGCTCTGTGGTGCTTCGGTATGTGCAGTGGTTTGTTTTGGCGTTATTATTTTTACTGCATTGAAAGCGCTTTAGTAGGATGTATGCGGTGCCTAGCATGCTATTTGTAGTACGCTATATATATTCGTAAGTCCTGGTATTTTGGTTATGCATTTATATGTCATTAATATTGTTATTATTATTATTATTATTATTATTATTATTATTATTATTATTATTATTATTATTATTATTATTATCATTATTATTATTATTATTTCATTAATACTATAT
>NC_142945.1:9581418-9588918 GCF_046866305.1 Octopus bimaculoides | reverse complement strand
ATATATATATATATATATACATAAATACATATATATATACGTATATACATACATACATACGTATATACATATATACATACATACGTACATATAATACATATATACATACATACACACACACACACGTATATATATCATATACTAGACCAGATGAAGATGGCCTCTTCTCTGCTTGGCATGCTCGCATGCTGTCATGTTTGACAGCGAAAGAATCGTTTGCCTCAGAATTATATTATTAGTCATGAAATAAGGAACCTCTCTCTACCTTTGCCAAGAGGCATCAAAGTAAAAAATCTTCCATTTAACCAGCCGTGATAATAATAATAATAATAATAATAATAATAATAATAATAATAATAATAATAATAATAATAATAACAAATAGGAGAATATAAGCATCAGATGAGATTTATAAGGAAACACTAAATCATGTCTTATCATTTATTATATCTCCTCGCTTCAAAACCTATTCCATATTGTTGGTTATAGTGTTGGTCAGTAGTAGTAGTAGTAGTAGTAGTGGTGGTGGTGGTGGTGGTGGTAGTAGTGGTAGTAGTAGTAATAGTGGTAGTAGCGGGTTTAGAATTTTGGCACAAGGCCAGCAAGTTCGGAGGAGTGTATAAGTTGATTACATAAGTTGGACTCGAGTGTCCATGTTGTAGTTATTTTATTCACCCTGAAAGGAGTAAGAGCAAGGTCGACCCCGGTGGAATTTGAACTCGGAACGTAAAGACGGGCGAAATGCCGTTAAGCATTTTACCAGGTGTGCTAACGATTCCGCCAGAACACTGCCATAACAATAATAATAATAATAATAATAGTCCTTTCTATTATAGGCACAAGGCCTAACATTTTGGGGGAGGGGGTTACTCGATTACATCGACACCAGTGCGTAACTGGTGCTTATTTCATCGACCCTCGAAGGGATGAAAGTCAAAATCAACCTCGGTGGAATTTGAACTCAGAAAGTAAAGTCGGACGAAATGCTGCAAAGCATTTTGTCAGTCGTGCTAACGATTCTGCCAGCTCCCTGCTATAATAATAATCTTTTTTGCAATAGGCACAAGGCCTGAAATTTTGTGGGACAGGACTAGTCGATTACATCGATCCCAGTGTTTCACTGGTACTTAATTTATCGACCCCCGAAAGGTAAAGTTGACCTCGGCGGGATTTGAACTCAGAACGTAAAGAGCAAGCAGAAGTACAAATAATATATATATATATATATATATATATATATATATATATATATATATATATATATATATATACGACGGGCTTCTTTCAGTTTCCGCCTACCAAATCCACTCACAACGCTTTGATCGGCCCGAGGCTTTAGTTGAACACACTTTGCCCAAGGTGCCACGCAGCGGGACTCAACCCGGAGCTCTGTGTTTGGTAAGCAAGCTACTTACCACACAGTCACTCCTGCGCTTATATATATACACACACACACACACATAATCATATGCGTGTATCAGAAACGAGTAGGTCAACTACACACAACCCAAGAAAGAAACATATAAACGTTGATAGCTACAAATCGAACAAACAATACAACACAAAATATAACGCAATACGCAATACGATAAAATCGTGACGAAATCAGAAAAGATGCAAATACAAGTAAAAAAAAACAAACAATAAAATAAAAAGAAAACAGAATAAACCGACGTCGACGATGACGACGACGAAAACGAAGATGGCGACTTCGGTGCGAATTCGACGTAGAGGCTGACGTTGTCGATGAAGGACATGATGCAGAATCGACTACGGAAATTGATTTTCTTTTTTTTTTTTTTTTTTTATAGACGATGAAGTGTGGGCAAAACGAAGCATTTGATACATTAACGTTAAAATAACAGCTTAGACTGCATTAAAGCAAATAGGCGGAAATACATTGTTTTGACGACATTTTATAAATGTAAATAACTAGGGTCGAGCAGTTGGAACGTATGTGTGTGTGTGTGTGTGTGTGTGTGTGTGTATACATATATGTATATGTATATATATATATATATATGTATATATATATATATATATATATATATATATATATATATATATACACAGATATATACAAACATATATATATACACACACACACATATATATATATATACATATATATATACACACATATACTTATATATATATACATATATATATAAATACCAATATATGTATGTATATATATATACTTACATACATACACAATTTCAGCATATATATATATATATATATATATATATATATACATACACATAAATATATATGTATGTATGTATATATGTGTATGCACACACAAACACACACACACACACACACACACACACACACACACACACACACGCGCACACACACACACACACACACACACACACATATATATATGCATACAGAAATACGTATACATGCATACACACATACACATGCATAATTATTGATATACATGTATATATCTATATACGTATGCATTCATATATACACACACATGCATATATATATATATATACACACACGCAAACACACTCACACACATATATATAAATTGATATATGTATGTATGTATCTATGTATGTGTACACATACATTTGATGTGAGGGAAAGTGGGGTGTTTTTTTTTGTTTTTGCTCTTGTTGGGTTTGTTGTATTCCTTGCTTGTACAGTTTTAACAGAGGAGACAAAAAAAAGGTTAAGTCGGAAGAAACGTCTTACAAAAACTCTCTAGAAACGTAAATTGATTTGGAATTTTCAAAGAATCTGTTTGATTCTTCAGCGTGTCTCTCTCACTTTCTTTCTGTCATTCTCTCCCTCTCTCTCTTTCTCTCTCTCTCTCTGTATCTATCTATCTATTTATCTATCTATCTATCTATCTATCTCTTTCATATATGTGTGCATGTATGTGTGCGCGCGCGTGGATGTGTGTATATGTATATGTGTACGAAATACATATGTACGTCTATATCTGCGATTATATATATATATATATAGATAGATAGATGTACACACACACATACATACATACATACATACATACAGACAGACAGACAGACAGACAGACAGACATACCTTCTCGTGCGCACATAAATGTTTTTTCCTGGAATAACAAGGGGAAAAGTACGAGTAGACCTACATATATTAATACGTGTGCGTGAGTAGTAGTAGTAGTAGTAGTAGTAGTAGTAGTAGTAGTAGTAGTAGTAGTAGTAGTAGTAGTAGTAGTAAGTAGATGAATAAATATGTAGGTTACAAATGGCATATATAGATAGATAGACAGACAGACACACACATATATATATATGTACACTCACACACACACACGTGTATATATATATATATATATATATATATATATATATATATATATATATATATATATATATATATATATATATATATATATATATGTATATATATATATACACACACTCACATATGTTATAGGCGTAGTCATGGCTGTGTGGTAAGAAGCTTACTTCCCAACCACGTGGTTCCGGGCTGAGTTCCACTGCGTGGCACTTTGGGCAAGTGTCTTCTACTCAGGCTGACCGAAGCCTTATGACTGGATTTGGTAGACGGAAACTGAAAAGAAGCCCATCGTACACATATATACGTGTGTGTGTGCGGGGGGCGGGCGGGGGAGGTGTCTTTGTGTCTGTGTTTGTCCCTCTGCCATCCCATCGCTTGACAAACGATGCTGATGTGTTTATGTCCGCGTCACTAGTTTTACAAGTCACGGGGTGGATTTCTTCGACTAAAACTCGCTTTAAGGCGGTTCTCCAGCATGGCCGCAGTAAAATGACTGAAACAATAATATATATACTTTATATATATATATATATATATATATATATATGTGTGTGTGTGTGTGTGTGTGTGTGTGCAGGCCGTATAACGGGTGTATGTCGCTGTTTGGTAGCTGAGTTGGAGAAACTATTGATTCGGTCAATGTTTTACTACGCATGGTTACTTACGTTTACTGGCGACGTAGGCGGGAACTGGTGGAGAGGTGGTGGAAGTGGTAGTGATGAAAGAGTGACGGTGGAGGTGGTGGTGGTGGTCTTGTTGAAAATGGTGTTAGTTAATGGAACCAGCTGTAATGGTATTCTCTGCCATTTCTTGGATCGGACAATGTTTTTTTTATTACACGTGGCTACTTACGTTTACTGGTGGTGTAGGCGGGCGGGAACGGGAGGAGAGGAGGACGCATGGAATTAGTAAGAGGGAGGGAGAAAGAGGTGGAGGTGGAAGAGTCGGTGGAGATGCTGGTGGTGCTGATGATGGTAGTGGTGGTGGTGGTGGTGGTGTTGGTAGTGGTGATGGTGGTAGTGGTGATGGCGGTGGAGGGAATGGGATTGGTAGTGATGGAGGTGGCGGTGGTGGTGGAGGTGGAGGTGGTGGTAGTGGTAGTGGTGGTTGTTGAGGTGGTGGTGGTGGTGGTGGTGGCGGTGGTGGCGGTGGTGTTAGTGATAGTCATGGTGGTGGTGGTAGTGGTGGTGGTGGTGGTTGAGGTGGTGGTAGTGGTGGATGTTCTGGAGGTGGTGATGGATGTGGTGGTGTTGTTGTTGTTGGTGGTGGTGGTGGTGGTCTCAATGAAAATGGTGTTAATGGAATCAGCTATAATGGTACTCTTTGCCATTTTCTTGGATCGGTAAATTCCTATCAGATCGCAATATCACTACGTGTGTTACCTGAGAATTTTCTCCTCCACATTCGTAAGATTTCCTTTACTTGAATCCTTAATAAATTAAAGCTAAAGAACCTACATCTTTAAATTTTCGAAATCTGAAAATAATTACTATTAAATTTAAACATTTTTAACAGCAAACAATATATGTACGTGAGGGAGAGGAGGAAGAGGGAGAGGAGGAAGAGGGAGAGGAGGAAGAGGGAGAGATAGAAAGAAAAGAGAGCGAAAGAAGTATTAAAACGTCAATGTCAAATAGGTCAACGTCGATTCAACGATGCCAAATAAGAGGCGCCAAAAAGGCTGTGCCAGGACGTCTCATACCCAAAGGAGAAATAATTCCGAGCTTTATTGTTATAGTTTTTTTTCCATCGTTGTTCGTTTTTATTTCCCCCCTACGAAATATGAACAAATTGTTACCCCGTTAGAGGCGTCAACGGTCTTAAACGAGTCAGCACATTCGTTTTGAAGCGTTAACAAAAGATGTGGTACGATAGAAGAAACATAAAGGAAAAGCAAAAACAAATAAATAATAACAAAAGTCATTGTCTGTCGACAAACAACAGAGTAAAATATAGACACCTCAATCAAATTTAAAAGAAGAGAATGGACACCAATTCAGATATAACAACAGAAAGTTACTACGCTTGCATTACGATACGATATGATACAGTAGAAACCATTTAGCTTAAAAACCTTCGTTGCTTAAGAGACTCGTTACTGTGAAAATCAGAAGACAAAAGGTTTTTATTGTTAACTGATAATTTGTAAAGGACGTTCGACCTAAAAGGCATTGATGCAGCATAACAAATAGATATAACTGTAAAAACGATATAGAATTAATGGATTAACTTTTAATGCTACTAATTCATTGACAGTTGTAGTAAATTAATGTCGGAATTGTGATCTAATTTTTCGCTTCTAATAGATACAATAGAGTATATAAATGACGTATTTTATAGTGCACTAATGAGATAATGAGGAAACGAATTTCAAAATGGCTGCTTTCTTTCATTTTGTTGCGGTTTCTTTCCACTTTTTTCTGTTTCTATCATGGTAATCAACAAGTTAACACCGACCAGAATAATTAACTCACTTGGCTTGTAAGAGGTAACGCACAATATTCCCTCAAATCATATTTTAACGTCTTAGAAATAAAGAAATGGTAAATGCATGGAAGTCCGTCGCATATATATATATATATATATATATATATATATATATATATATATATATATATATATATATATATAAAGTACAGGACATCACTAACGATTTTAAAATACGTAAATCCATAATGAGAGACAAGTACGGGACAAAATACCAAAGAAAGTCTAACCCCTCCTCAGTTGTCGACTGTTAATTATTCCCTATTTCGAGCTTTCAACGACAAGATAGGGAAACTTCATTAAACAGCAGCATCCAGAAATTCTTAAAATATGGAAAGCTAGAGCTTCGAACAAACAAAAAACGTATTTTCTTTCGCCCAAAGCCAGGAATTTTTCAGCACCCCCTTGTATAGCACCACCAACAATTGGGCCGCAGCCACCACCACCACCACCACCACCACTACCATCACTACCACATCCATCACCGCATCCAGCACTAGAGGCCACTACCACCACCACCAACAACAACACCACCACCACCAACACCACCACCACCACCGATGCTGCCATCGCCGACAACCATCACTACCTACCACCCACCGCTACCACAACGTCGACTCCCCTCAACACCATTTAGATTTTGATCAACGATATTACCAGTATCACTAGCACGGCTACTGTTGCCACGACCACAACGACCACTGCCGCTGTAATTCACCGCAACCACCAACACAACCGCAAACACCATCATCAGCACTCACCTTACCTGCAACACCTGTGTCGCGTAACTCTATACCATTAATCACCTGTTTTATCTCCTGCAGTGCTACGACCCTAATTACCTACCTTGATCATATCAAACCAGAGTACAGTTACAAACAATAATGACGTCTTCTTCGTGGTTAGGGAAATTGCTAGAAATAGCAATCAAATGCCATTTAAATCATAACTCTACCTTAATAGAAACGTGCAGTCTTTATCAGTAGCTTAATGCAGTAATTCAATTCTTGTAGGCCATACACGCATACAAGCATACATACATACATACATATAGGAACGCATACAAGTATACACACATACATATATACATATATAAATACGTACGTATATAATTGGCACTGCGTCGATAACGACGGTGAGCAATTCAGTTGATCAGATCAACGGAACAATCTATTAGTAAAAGTAATGTACAAGTGGTTGAGTACTCCACAGAAATGCGTACCCTTAACGTAGTTCACAAGGAAATTCAGCGAGATACAGAATGGGACACACACACACACACACACACACGTACATATACATACATGCATACAGGCATGTATTCATTCAAACTTGCATACACACACGTACATAACTGCATACATACTTACATGCATGTATACATACATGCATGTATACATACATGCATGTATACATACATGCATGTATACATACATGTATACATACATGTATACATACATACACACATGCATACACACATACATATAAGATGCACTTTTAGCTTCATACCTACAATTACTGAAGCAACAGGATACATAACCAACTCTACAAATGATCACGATATCTGGAATTATAAAGATCTGCAAGATTTTCTAAAGATTTAAAGGGTGATAAACAAAACAAGATACTTTCTTTCACAACCGTGCTACTAAGTAATGATGAAAGGAAAAGTCGACCTCGGTGGAATTTGATTTGAACTCA
>NC_142945.1:9571418-9576418 GCF_046866305.1 Octopus bimaculoides | reverse complement strand
AGCAATGAAGAAAAGGAGTGAGTGGGTGTGAAAGAGAGAGAGAAGGAGAGTGAGTGAGAGAGAGAGAGAGAGGTGGGGAGAAAATGGAAGCGTAGTATAAAACATCGTAATTTTTTTACTACACTAACAGAAAAAAAAAATATTGGAAATTATTTAGACTTGGCAAAAGAACTGAGAAATCTTTGAAACATGACAATAAACGAAAAATCATTTTTTTTTCTTCTGTTGTCATAGGGACACTGGCACGGGAAAACACAAATAATTTGTTTGTTTTGTGGGTGGGAGGAGGGAGGAGGAGTTGGTGTTGAGACTGAGTAACGTTGAAATTGAAACACGAAACTTGTTAACTTTTTCCTTGTTTTTTAATTTTTTTTATAAGAATTATGCAGAACAGGTTTTGAAAGTTGACGAGGTTTTATTGTTATTCAATTTCAAAACATAAATTTGTTGTGTACAACGTGAGACACTGACGACGATGATGATGATGATGATGATGATGATATATGTATATGATTATTTTTTCTCAACCAGCTGCTGGTCGGCTACTTCAGGCTGATGACGAGCAATGACTCAGAAACATGTCCCTGAATGCAGACTAAAGCTGGGTGGAGACACAGGAAATGTGTCAAGGCCAACAGGAAGCGGTCTAGCTACCTAGGGCTAAATAGTAGCAGTATGATTCCCTTAATGGGTCTGTCACATTAAGTTGACAGTAAACAACTGCTTTATCGTAACACTGCTGCTTATATCTCTCTGTGAGATTTATAATTAGATCATTTCTAATTTTGTAACCAGTGAATGTGGTTGGTCCAGTTAGCGTCTACACCTTTTAATTAGCAATTCCACCTCGCTAATCACTAATTCATCCTCATTGTCTTCTTCAAAGAGTTCATAGAATTCCATTAGAAAAGCATCTATGCTTCACGCAACCATAAAATCCATGTATCGCGATATTTGTGTATGGACTGATGTATGAAGCACCAACTTCGCCTACCTCTTTAACCAATACTCAGTTTTAAAAACAAGGCGCGTGTGGTTCTGTAACTCTTCCATTGACAGATAGTAGAGACACAGTCTCACAAATTTTGCCAAGGCTTCTTTTAATTGCTCCTTTGCGGGCACACTTAAAACCTCTCCGCTTTTCGAGAGGCAGAGTTATGTACTTTTCCTTTTTGCCTTTTGTTTGATAAAATCGTCAAACAAGAAAGCTCATTTATTGTGGTTTACTTCTACAATTTCCTGTATGTTTTCAGAGAGCTAACCTATATGTAATGCCGCTTTTTGGTTCCAAACATTAGAAAATATATTTATAATAGCACATCATCGTGAAAATTATTTTGGTTATTAATTACCAGTGACTGCATTTACATTGCAGATTTCTACACTTACGTTTTTTCTTTTTCTGTAAATTTTCCGAAGTGTCAATGTGTATGTTTGTGTTTGTAAATCGCATATGTTTGTTTAAATTGTTATCATTCTCTTTTTTATTTGTCTAGAATTTATTTTTATATTCTGTATTTTCTTTTTTTTTTTTTCTTCTATTTTCACAATCTTTAACTATTTTTTCCTCGATTTCCCGATATTTACTCTTGCCTCTCCTCCAGACGAGGAAGAAGCCATCTTTAAAGATTTGGAAATGAACACTTTTTTTCTTTTTTTTTTCTTTTCGAAAAGTTAAATAAATGCTTAAAAGACAAATATTTTGTCAAGAATTCCAGAAATCTCTTGTTTGCAAATAATCCATTTTTTAATTATTTTTTTCATTAAATGAAATATGGCAGAATCCAATATTGCTGAAAGCGAAGCGACGCACGACCGATGTCAACAAATGCTAAATTTAACAAATAACAACCGTTATTAAGGAGAAAGATGGTCGGTTACATCTACCCCAGTGCGTAACTAGTACTTATTTCATCAACCCCGAAAGGATGAAATGCAAAGTTGACCCCGGCGGAATTTGGACTCGGAAGATGATCACGAAAACCAAAAGAAGCTCCACTCCGTATTCAAATTGATATGAAAATACAGGAGACAATTGAGAACTGAAGACGTACATCTAAGTGATGAAGTTGACCTAATTCCACACTCCTTTCTTTCACTGGATTCGATCCGTGTTTATACCTGCCTGTTTTGTAATACAAACAATGAATTTATTTTATTAATATCTTATCGATTTTCGTCGTTGCTCTTGCTTTTAGTACTTTTCATGTCGGTCATATTTGTGTTTTCAAGTGCCAAATACTGATTATATTCGTGAGTCTGTTTCAGAATAATTTCGTCAGTTTATATAGCTACAAAAAAAATTTCATTTATCCTTTTTTTTTTTTTTTAAATTAGTTTCCGTGGAATTAGAAACTTATCTTATGTTTTTTTTCAGGAACTTATAAAGTACTTCAATCTTTGCTTTTAGCTCCTCTTTCTCCTCCAGTAGAAAAAAAGTCTTATTAAAAAATGTAAAGAAAAATTTTCCAGAGAAATCTAATGTCTCAAACGCAGATCTATTGTTTACCCTAAGAATTGGAATAGACGTGCAAACATCTGTTTGTAAATTAATCGAATTTAAAAAAAAAAATTATTTCCAGCGGTAAGCAAATACATCTGTCTACAATGAAACGAGAACAGCAATAACAACAACGATTATACTACTACTACTACTACTACTACTACTACTACTACTACTACTACTACTACTACTACTACTACTACTACCACTACTCCAATAATAATAATAATAATAATAATAATAATAATAATAATAATAATAATAATAATGATAATAATAATAGCACATACCCAAGGCACACAGAGCTGCGCTCGGTAGTGAAGTGAAAGCGCGCTATAAAAATAAAACTACTGAACAATAATAATAATAATTCTTGTTGCTATTCTTATCACTATTATTATTATCATTAATTATTAATATCACAACTGCTGACCTCGTGCCAAAGGTTGAAACCAGCTACACAGATTTTAAAAAGTCATAGGTGTGGAAATGAAGGCGATCTTTCAGGAGGTCAACGGTAGGTCGATGATCCTAAGATAAGCAGGGTCGTCTCAAGGCATAGGAACATTGGGCAGTTGTCCAGAGAGCTCACAGGCTTAGGGAACCTAATTCAAATCTATGTGTGCTGTGGTTTGCTGTCAATAAATAAACACTATAGAGCCCAATGCATTGATTTGTCTAGGGACCCATACATAATGCTGTTGAGATTGCCCTGAAGATGAGTATTTAGAAGCTGGTTGCCGTCTATTTTCCCATCGGAGGCAGGATATCTAGACTTCTCCGAGCACGTAGAGTCATTTGTGAGTGCATCTTGCTCGTTAGCATTGGTGAACGCTAGGAACACCAGTATAGACGCACACTGGGCTACCACAGCTCATAGCATATGACATACTGGAGTGATGCGACAATTGAACTTCAGCGTCTGAAATAGTAGAATCTACGTCAGACTGTGCGGAATTTGAGTCGCTAGCACTGAATGGTTTTGCCTACAAATATTATTGTAGCATGCCACAGTTGTTCGCTTCTCCTTTAACATCCCAAATTCGTCAAAATTACCCTTGTCGTAAAATTTACAGGCTCATGTAGCATTTCCGTTTCCAACTTTGGCTTCCACTCCAATGATACTTGAAGATGATGAGGGTTTAGCCTGAGGGCGGAAGATCCGTCCTCAAACATTACAGCTACAGAATTTCCTTTGTCATAGCAACAACACTTTTCCTTGCCAAAGAATTTTGATGGATCACTTTGCTTGTCTGCCATTCTGTTTACCTGTCTGTCTTTCTACCCACCTTCTCTCTCTCTCTCTCTGTCTCTCTATCTGTCTCTGTCTGTCTGTCTGTCTGTCTGTCTGTCTGTCTCTCTCTCTCTCTCTCTCTCTGAATTCGCTACGTTGTACTGTGAGAAAGTTTGAGAGATGTGGTCTGTAAGCGCTTCTCATAGAAATAATTGATACGTAAGCTGCTGGAACGGTGCAATGACGAATCGACAAGCAATACAGTAAAAAACGATAATAAAACAACGTGTGTGTATATGTGTGAGTGAGAGAGAGAGAGAGAGAGAAAGAGCGTGTGTGCGTGTGTGTGTGAGTGTATGCGTGGTGTGCAGCTGTAGGTGCGTGTGTGTACGTGTGCGAGTTCGTGTATATATATATATATATATATATATATATATATATATATATATATATACATTTGTGTGTGTATGCATGTTTTGTTTGTATAGATAGAGAGAGGGAGCGAGAGACAGACAGACATGTAGATAGATAGATAGATAGATAGATAGATAGATAGATATAAATTCTGAATTCACGAATATGAAGTCATAACTTAACATATCATCATCATCACCATCATCATCATCATTATCAACATCATCATCATCACCACCACCACAATTACGACCATCACCATCATCAAAACCACCACCAACACCACCACCACCATCATCATCATCATCATTTTTGTTTTTTTATTATTGCCATCATCATCCTCGTCATCATCACTAACAGCATTATTGAATTGGAATAAACAAAATTATTTTCTGAAAAAAACAAAAAAACTACAACAACAACAACAACAATAAACATTTAGTATTATTTTTGGAGATGATCCAGAGAGATATGCGCGCGTATTGGCATCATCGAAGCCAGATAAGATGCAGTGCAGTGTGTCCAAGGATAGAGAGCGGGTCCCAGCATTGGCAGAGGAAAGATTTTAAAGATTTTGGCAGGAAAACCATTCTAAAAACATATAATTTATTATTATTATTATCATTATTATTATTATTATTATTATTATTATTATTATTATTATTATTATTATTATTATTATTATCATTATTATTATTATTATTATTATTATTATTCTTATTATTATTATTATTATTGTTATTATTATAGTTATTATTATTATTACTATTATTATTATTTATTATTACTATTACTATTACTATTATTATTATTATTATTATTATTATTATTATTATTATTATTATTGAT
>NC_142945.1:9543918-9556418 GCF_046866305.1 Octopus bimaculoides | reverse complement strand
CCCAATCCGTAATTTAATTCTAGACCCACTAGCTTTTGCACACATCTGTAACTATCTTGTTCACTGATATCCATATTGGAAGAAATAATTCTCGGCCTTACTCAGAACGTCTGGGGTATTCGTGACTGAGAAGACGGAATAATCTTGAAACACCGACTCTGGCAATCCAGAGCAAGACCTCTGTTTCTTTTGTTCTTTTTTTTATCAAACATGTCCGTTTAAAAAGCTTTCCTTAGACAGCATATTACAACTGTTACCGTTTCCCATTATAATTTTGTGTGCATGCGGGTATTTTAATCTCAATCTGTTTCAAATGCGTCTATTAACTTAAAGAAATATAAAAACACTTCTTACAGATATCATTAATTTCGTCTTCAAGACTTCTTTGTTCCATGTCAAGTTTGTACAGAATCGCTTGTTGCTGCTCTTTCACTGATGAAATAACGTCTCTAATTTCCATGGCGTTCTTCTGCACTGACCTCGTTTTCGTTTTGTTAATGGGGCCAGTTACATTTTCGCGCAACCAAACTTTCAGGTCTTCACTTCAAGGAAGAAGAGAAAGAATACAACAATGAACAAATGATCAAGGTAAAATGAATACAAAATAGCAAATATATATACATAAAACATATATGAAATAAATGTGTGTGTGTATCTATCTGTCTATCTATCTATCTATCTATCTATCTATCTATCTATCTATCTATCTATCTATCTTTCTACATATATATATATATATAATATTATATTATATTATATGTATGTATGTATTATGTACGTCTTTATGTGAATATATATATATATATATATATATATATATATATATATATATATATATACATATATATATAATTTCCCTGGCGTTCTTCTGCACTGACCTCGTTTTCGTTTTGTTAATGGGGCCAGTTACATTTTCGCGCAAACAAACTTTCAGGTCTTCACTTCAAGGAAGAAGAGAAAGAATACAACAATGAACAAATGATCAAGGTAAAATGAATACAAAATAGCAAATATATATACATAAAACATATATGAAATAAATGTGTGTGTATCTATCTATCTGTCTGTCTATCTATCTATCTATCTATCTATCTATCTATCTATCTATCTATCTATCTATCTATCTTTCTACATATATATATATATATATATATATATATAATATTATATTATATTATATGTATGTATGTATTATGTACGTCTTTATGTGAATATATATATATATATATATATAAAAATAAGGTACTCAGAGATCTGGATAGTTGTACATTTACAGATTTTTATTAATATGTCACATGTTTTTATAAATCATATATTAGCGTTTTCATCTTCTCTAATAGATACTTCTGAAGAATCTATTAGAGTAGATGAAAGCGCTGATATATGATTTATAAAAACATGTGACATACTAATAAAAATCTATAAATGTACAACCATCCAGATCTCTGAGTACCTTATTTTTTCTAATATATAATACCTGTACATCACCTCCAAACCTTCTAATATATATATATATATATATATATATATATATATATATATATATATATATATATATATATATATATATATATATATATATATATATATATATATATATACATATATATATACCACATAAGCACGCACATACATGCATAGACACACAATTGCTGGCTTCGTGCCTATAGTAAAAAGGATTCTTCTTCTTCTTCTTCTTCTTCTTCTTCTTCTTCTTCTTCTTCTTCTTCTTCTTCTTCTTCTTCTTCTTCTTCTTCTGCTCGTGTGTTGAAATGTAAAGATGTAATATCGATGTATTTCCTTTAAATTCTGGATTTTTCTGTGATTCTTCTAATGAAGGCAAAGCAATGTTGGCAAACAAGGAAGTTTGGAAAATTTGAACGGCTTGCTACTTGTATAGAGAAATGACCTAACTTTTAGTAATTTACTTTATGTTTAAAGAAAAAATTGTTCATATTTGGCTGTCCACCCGCCCGTCCGTCTGTCCGTCCATCTTACGTTATTTCAATGCTTTCATAAGACAAGACATTCGTGTAGAATTCGAAAAAAATATTCTATGATGACGTCATTTCTATCATGATTTTTCACGACAAACAATTAAAGAAAGATAAAATCTTTGATATTTTTTCTTTGTTCTATATTTCGTTTGAAAATTTCGATCCAGTTTCACTATGACGTCATAATTTGCCGATTTTCTTTATAAATATGGGGTCGATGATTTTCAAGTATTTTATTTGGCGAAACAATAAAAAAAAATGTGTATTTATATGGAATTCTTCATTGAATTCACAGCTACAACGGAAGGAATAAAAGGCTTGTATTTTATCTTTGGTCAAAGTTTATTTTTTCCTCGTACACCACCGAACAAAGAAATGACTGTGAACATTTCTCTTTCAAATACAATAGAACGTACAATGAAAGAAAAAAAGATAAAGACAGCGAAATGTGAAGAAGAACGAGAAAAGTCATGAAAATATACCAGATTTATTAAAAACTCCAGCCAGAAAAACCTGTTTCAGATTATTCAATGTAGTCGCTTTACCCTTTTGAAACTACATAATTTTGTGTTGGACAATGTATTTTACAAAAACTTTAAGTAAAGCATAATTCTGCTGTTTTTTTAGATGATTATTTTAAAATTTCTTTAATGAAAAATTCCTTAACGAAAGTAAAAATAATTCACTCAAATTTATCATTAACCACTTTGTTTATGTATGAGGAAGTTTGGACTCATGTATTTCACAGGAATGTTATGCTAATTTTGTGGACAATATTATTATTAAAAAAACTTTCCTTTGACACTCATCATCTGCCACAAATATTACTGACATTTACCAAATCCGCTTACAAGGCTTTGGTCGGGCAGGAGGCTAAAGCAGAAGACATTTGCCCACGTAGCAGGACTGAACCCGGAACCCTGTAGCTGGGAAGCAAACTTCTTATTACTCAGCCACACCTGCGTTTTATTACCACGACCACGCCAACTTCGCTTAAATCAATCCTAAGCTGTCGTCGATAACTTCCTGTCCTGTCCCTCTTAAAATTAGATCAAACTAATTTAAGCTAAATTGTTTTAAGTGCTTTCGCTCAATAAACACTCACACCGCCCGGTCTGGGAATCGCAACTGCAATGCTATGACCTCGAGTCCGCTGCCCTAACCACTGGGCCATTGCGCTTCCACGATGAACTAATAAACCTATTCTTCCAAGCTATTATTTATCGCTGTGTTCACTGCGAGGTACGCCATTCAAATTATATATTCACATACGTCTCTTTGCTTCGATATTTGTATTTTAATGAATTCGTTGATTTTCCTCTTCACTGCATTAAGTATGGCGGCACTAACTTGACTGTTATTTTTAGTGCAGATAGCGTAACCCAGACATTAAATTAAAATTTATTTGCCGATAAAATAAACTAAATTAAACCGGATTAGACTAGATTAAAACTAAATTAAGACTAAATTACAACTAGATGCAAATCTAAATTAAAATTAACTACATTAATTGAAAGTGGATAAGAAATTAATTTTAAAAAAAAATGTTTTTATACAAAATTGAAACTATTAATGAAATCTAATCGAAATTCAGTCTAAAAATAAAATTTTAAAATTTCAATCGATATCAAATTTAAGTTGTTTTTTGTTTTCGTAAAAAAGATATTGATTTCTTACATCAGTATAAAGTTTGGTAAACAAACTAGCAAACAAAATTTCTCTTGGCTTGGGTGTAGAAAGAATAAGTGAAGAATAATAATTTCTACTGTAGGCATGGGCCTGAAATTTTGGGAGAGGGTTTAAGTCGATGATATCGACCCCAGTACACAACTGGTACTTATTTTATCGAACCCCGAAGGGATGAAAGGTACAGTTGATCTTAGCAGAATTTGAACTCAGAACGTATAGACGGAAGAAATACCACTAAGCATTTTGCCTGGCACGCTTAACGATTCTGCCAGCTCACCACCGTTTTATAATAACCTTTTCTACTCTAGGCACAAGGCCCGAAATATTAGGGGAGGGGGCAGTCGATTAGATCAACCTCAGTACGTAACTGGTACTTAATTTATTGACCCCGAAAAGATGAAAGGCAAAGTCAACCTCGGCGGAATTTGAACTCAGAACCTTCAGAACCAGACAAATCACTTCCTACTTCTATCCGTTCTGTCTACATATATACATGTGTGTGTGTATGTATGTATGTGTGCGTAGTTCTGTATATATATATATATATATATATATATATATATATATATATATATATGTATGTATGTATGTATGTTTATGTATGTATGTATGTATGTATGTATATACGTATGCATATATATGTGTATATAGATATGTGTATATATGCGTATGTATATATATATATATATGTGCGTGTGCGTATGTGTACATATATGTGTGTATATATATATGCGTAAGTATATATATATATGTGTGTGTCTGTGTGCGTATTTATGTATGTATCTATATGAATGTATACACACACACACACATCGTCACAGTGGCCCTTTTTGTTTCCTGTTTTTTCTTTTTCTTTTTCTTCCGTTTGACCCTTGTCTTTGTTTCGTCCCTTTGTTCTCGGCTCTTGTGTTTCCTTTACGACGCCTAGCAACGCTTTAAGCCAACATTCGTTAATGGCTCCAAACCATTTTAAGTTTATTTTCTGACAATTCAATTGATATTTACCAAGTAAATATTATCTTCTTCTTATTTCAACATTACCCACCCTGCTCCCTCCACACTCCGTCTCCCTCGGTGCTTATCTTCCCACCACCACCACCACCATCAATTACCATCATCATCACCACCACCACCACCACCACCACCGCCACCACCGCCACCACCGCTACCACCATCATCACGCCCACCACCAGAATCCCCATTATCACCACCACCACCAGCAGCATCACCATTATCACCACCACCACCACCACCACCACCACCACCATCACTGCCACTATCATCCTCACAACCATCATCATCACCGCCACAACCACCACCGCCGCCGCCACTACCACTAAAACCATCACCAACACCAACACTACCATCATCGTCACGAGCACCAACAGTACCGCCATTATTACCATGTGTATGTTTGTGTATCTGTGTTTGTCCCCCACCCCACCCCAGCATCGCTTGACAACCGATACTGGTGTGCTTACGTCCCCGTCACTTAGCGGTTCGGCAAAAAGAGACCGATAGAATAATTACTAGGCTTACAAAGAATAAGTCCTGGAGTCGATTTGCTCCACTAAAAAGGTGGTGCTCCAGCATGGCCGCAGTCAAATGACTGAAATAAGTAAAAGAGTAAAAGAGTAGGCGACTAAGTTGCATAATACCTTTTAATCCGGCACAGTAAATTTTCGCTCAACATGCACCCTTCCCTCCACACACACACACAAAATATTTCAAAAGTTTCCGTGAGAATTATGTCGGATTTGAAATCCTTTCAGCTGGCACGTCACTGGGTTAGGAAAATTGCCAGGGCGGCTGCAGCTGTTGCTTCTGATATTAGAGGAACTGCTGGTGCTGCTGGTGCTGCTGCTGCTGCTGCTGCTGCTGCTGCTGCTGAGGGTGCAGAGATTTTCGCGCCAATATTTGTCGGATTTAGTAAGCGTTTGACAGGTTTTTTCAAAAACTGTCTTTTAGACGTAAGATTAAAGAGCTAAGAAAGAATGACTTCACGGCAAAGGTCAAAGCTCTTTGGTATTTATAAATCTATAAATATCGACATCTACAAAAGTGCATGGGTGCGGGGTGGGGGTCATGATGTGTGTGTGTGTGTGTGTGTGTGTGTGTGTGCGTGCGGAGACACAGGCGTGTTTATATTCACGTGGACTTATATATCTATACCTCCTCATCATTTTCTTTCTATCTGTTTGTATGCATACATACATACATCTGTACATATAAATATATATATATATATCATCTATCCTCGTGTTATATTATTTTTAAACATATATATATGTGTGTGTGCGTATGCATACACATATACATATGTATATATATATATATAAATATATATATATATATATACACACATATATATATATATATACATACCATCATATATATATACATATATATACATACACATATATATATACATACACATATATACCATCATATATATATGCATATGCATATACATAGACACGTATATATATATATATATATATATATATATATGTGTGTGTGTGTGTGTATATATATACATATATATATATACACATATATATATGTATATATATATCATATACATGTATGCATATATATATATGCATATATATATACATGCATATATATTCATATATACATACATTCATATAACTATAACATACATACATATATATATATACATGCAAATGTATATATATACATGTATATATACATATATATACATATATGTATATATACATATATATACATATATATATTTATATACATATCTATATATATATAGATACTTGTGTGTGTGTGTGTGTGTGTGTGTGTGTGTGTGTGTGTGTGTGTGTGTGTGTGTGCTTATACTCACACACACACACACACACACATACAATGCATACTTATAAATTTAATTTTGAAAACAATATCTGCTACTCACTATAAATTCCATACTGGTGTCACTGTTTGGTCTTTAAAAGTTACCATTCCTTTGTTGTATTCCGATTTGATGTTTTCAATTTCTTTGTAAACGAATTGTGTTGGCGAAGAATCTTGTAAGTTCTCTGTGATCAGACGTGCTAAATCCGTTTCTACAGAATGACGCTGATCTTTTAGTTTCAGTAATTCTTTGTTCCATGCCAGTTGATGCTGTCGGTTCGTGTTGACTTCCTTGGTCTGCAGATTCTTGTGCTTCAAACGTTGCATGTGGATGAGGGAACCGTTTGCGGCAAGTTTCTTTTCCAGAACATCTGACAGCAATTCGTCGTAATTTACGGCACCATATTTGTTGCTTCCTAAACCCGATGCCATTCTGGTAATCAAGCCTGGTTAAAAGACATTGTATATATATATATATAATAATAATAATAATAATAATAATAATAATAATAATAATAATAATAATAATAATAATAATAATAATAATAATAATAACAACAGAAAATTGCACTACTGGGCACTGCACACATCCTACGCAAAACACTTTCAATACAGTAACCATAAGAGCATCACAGCAAACCACAGCACATACCCAAGGCACACAGAGCTGTGCTCGGTAGTGAAGTGAAAGCACGTATTAAAAATAAAACTACTGAACAATAATAATAATAATAATATAAATATATAGATATATGCATATATCCATACATATATATATACATGCCTACATCTATATGTATACATACATGCATATATGGGTACAGGACATCAAAAAAGCGTTAAACACAATGAGAAACGAAAAACGAAAACATAAAAACGAAAACAGAAAATGAACGTTTTTCGAACAACGGAAAAAACCCAGAGAAACGAGACATGCAACATAAAGAGTATATCCCTTCGTCTGTTATCTCTGTCCATCTACTCCGTGTTTCGAACAAACACACACACGTGTGTGCGCGCGCGTGTGTGTGTGCAGTTTATATTTTGGAGACAGGTGTTCTACGTATATAGAAAGACTTCGAAGTGCTCAAGAGATTAGAACTTCAGTCGTTATATAAGTAAAGCAACGACAAAACAAACTAGGTACGTCTATTAACACATAAAGATACCTCTAATTGAAAAGAATAACGTAAATGTGTGTGAATATTAAGAATACACAGTCCAACTTACATAAAAAAACGATATCACAAATAAGATAAGTAGAGTTTTAAAAGTCCTACTACCGTTTCGGATGGAGTGGGAGCTTTGTGGTCCTGGTGTATGACAGATATTAGGATCCATTATTGGATAACATCACCTACTTTTCCAACGGAAATTTTTTTTCTATTAAAACATTTTACATTTGAAATGATGGCATGAATCTGTCCACCAAGTCACCTGAAACGGCCGTAGGACTTTTAAAACTCTACCTATTTTATTCGTGATTATTTTTTATGTAAGCTGCATTATGCATTCTTAATGTGTGTGTGTGTGTGTGTGTGTGTGTGTGTGTGTGTGTGTGTGTGTGTGTGTGTTTGCCTGTGAGTGTGTGTCAGCGTATCTATCAATTTATCTTTGTTTCTATACCCCTTCTCTCTCTGTATTTATTTAGATGCTTGTGTGTGTGTGTTTGTGCGTTTGTATGTGTGTGTGTGCGTGAGTGTGAATGTATACGTGGTCGTGTGCGAGCGATTCTAATCATATGTGTATACAGATGAAGCGAGAAACCGTGTGAAATTCGAACCACTGTTTTCCTATTTTTCCTCAGTCCACAAAGACGACCTAATATATTTCCATTTGAGGAAGCATCCACATGAAAAAAAAAAAAAATTATTAACGCCTACTCGAATAATGTCCGACAAATCTGCACTGGCTGGCTCATTTACTGCCAAAGCTGCAGTTTGCCTGCCAAATGGATTCTAGAATCGTCTGAGCCGACATTTATTTAGAGGCGAGAAAATTCAACTTAAAGCAGACCTGTCGCACCTTTATTTAGGTCATGTTATTTAGTATTATGTTGTTCTATTACGTCTCTCGCCTATTCTGGAAAACTTACCGTAACCGGATAGCTTGAACTTCATAGCGGATACGTGTCAATCATTTTCCCTATCAGTTATTCTTTCAGCTTGCTTATTTTGCTTCTGTTCACAGGCTTTACTCAGTAGTTACTATTCAACGAATATTCATGACACGCATTGATCTACATGCTCTGTACCACTTGCATAATAACCATTCATTGAACACACATATGTAAAAATAGTGCGGAGGTTATTAAAACATTTGAAAATTCAGAAAATCTTCGTGAAGTCATTGTCAATACACGTGACCCAAAAACCTCCTTAGTTGTCAGAACAGACAAAAGAAGAGACAAAGTTTAAAAAATACATTACACTAAATACACTAAACGGATATATTTTAGCCTGTAAGCTAATGAAGTTCAGAACATAATTTCTTATTTCCTTGTCATTTGTTGAATTAACACACGCGCACGCACACGCACACCAGTGTGTTTTTGTCTGTGTGTCTGATTACAAGATATATCGAGAAAAAGAAATATATTCTTTCCTTTTATTCTTTTATTTGTTTCAGTCATTTGACTGCGGCCATGCTGGAGCACCGCGTTTAGTCGAACAAATCGACCCCAGGACTTATTCTTTGTAAGCATAGTACTAATTCTATCGTCCTCTTTTGCCGAACCGTTAAGTGACGGGACGTAAACACACTAGCATCGGTTGTCAAGCGATGTTGGGGTACAAACACAGACACACAAACTTATACATACACACACACACACACATACACACACACACACACACACACAAACACACACACACACACACACAAACACACACACACACACACACAAACACACACACACAAACACACATATATATGACGGGATTCTTTCAGTTTCCGTCTACTAAATCTACTCACAAGGCTTTGGTCGGCCCGAGGCTATAGTAGAAGAGACTTGCCCAAGGTGCCACGCAGTGGAACTGAACCCGGAACCACTGGTAAGCAAGCTACTTACCACACAGCCACTCCTCTACAGAGAGGCAGAGAGAGAGAGAGAGAGAGCGAGCGAGAGAGAGAGAGAGAGAGAGAGAGAGAGAGAGAGAGAGAGAGAGAGAAACAGACAGACAGACAGACAGAGGAAATCAGGACTGATTGTGATTAAGTGACAAGCAAATATGTGAATATGTCTAAAATTACCTGCATTGTCTTCTTTACGAGTGGTATCAAACATATTTGCGTTGGTATCTCGGTCGTGTTATGTATGTAAGTTGATACACTGCTTCAGAAAGACTGCGGTCATATTAATTCACGTCATCAATCAGATTATCCTAGAAATAACATAAAGCATATTAAATTATCATCAGTGGAAATACGTACGTTTCTGTTTACAAAGACAGACAGACAGTAAATGCTCCGGGTATTTGTGAACCTAACTTTAAGGAGTTCATAGATGGAAGACGTCCAAATGTGATGGTATGTGGCGTACACTAAAGTTCGACCTTTTTGTTACTATTTTTCAATGAAAATACGCTGCTTTTGTTTTATCAACTTTGGAAAAATCTTTTACTCTTTTATATTTGTACCTGTTTCAGTCACTAGACTGTGGCCATGCTGGGGCACCGCCTTGAGGGATTTTAGCTGAACTAATCGACCCCAGGACTTATTTTCATTTTTTTTAATGCTTGGTATTCATTTTATCAGTCTCTAAGTTAAGCGGACGTAAACACACCAACACCGGTTGTCAAGCGATGAATAATTTGGTAAAATAATTTTTTTCATTATTACGCTGGTGTTTCGAACATAATAAATTAATATAAAATCTTGATTGAAGTTTTAAATCTAAATTATTTTTAAACAAGACTTTTCTGTCAGACACCGTCACTGTTGAGCTGATATCAAAGAGCCAAACCATCTTATTTTTTTCTTTAGACGTATCGACAGCATCAGCATGGTGATACAAAAAACGAAAAAGCATGACAGACACGTCGATTTGGCCACCAGCCATGATGACTCTAATCACCAGCTTCTTGAACGTTGCTCGGTCCTTTGTGTTTAAGATCGGGAAAGAGCAGGAAGTTTTTTTTTTTGTGCGTAAACGTGTCATCGGTGACCAAAAGAAAGAGCCATTCTTAGAAAGGTCAAATTTCTCAAGTAAGTCCAAGGTAAGCCACTCAATGGGTCTCATCGGTGACCAAAAGAAAGAGCCATTCTTAGAAAGGTCAAATTCCTCAAGTAAGTCCAAGGTAAGCCACTCAATGGGTCTCATCGGTGACCAAAAGAAAGAGCCATTCTTAGAAAGGTCAAATTCCTCAAGTAAGTCCAAGGTAAGCCACTCAATGGGTCTCATCGGTGACCAAAAGAAAGAGCCATTCTTAGAAAGGTCAAATTCCTCAAGTAAGTCCAAGGTAAGCCACTCAATGGGTCTCTGATCAGCTCGAGTCGAAGTCCACTATCTCATGTATGGCGCACGCAGACATCTAGCAAAAGTCATTCTGGAATGAGAATAAATTAATAGTAAGATGTGTTCATGTGATCCCCGAGCCTCAGAATCATGTGGTTCTTCTGCTCTCCTGATTTGATCGCCTTGAACTCTTATGACGTTGTTGTGCCATCAGGAAGCCTGAGTAGAGTCGGTAGCTGCCCACATACGATAGTGAGGCGCCATCATTGGCCATGTGGGCGACATGCATAAGATGTACTGGGTCATGAAATGTAATGACTTTCGTAGCCTCATCGGGGGCATCATTGGATTTGAAGACGTCCTTCTTGAAAGCCATGTTTCTTTGGTGCGCCTAACCGAGTCTGTGCATCATTTATGCATATACATGCATTCATAATTATGCAGATATGTGTATATATATATGTGTGGTGGTGGTGGTGGTGGTGGTGGTGGTGGTGAGTATAGGTGTGTGTGGGTGTATGATGAAAAAGAAAAAGATAGATAGGTGCGTAGGTAACGTGTACATAGAGAGAGATAGAAAGATAGATAGAAAGAAAGAGAGCGAGAGAGAGAGAGAGTGCGAGCGATAGATGTTTAAATTTACATAAATATCCTTACTACAGCAGTAGAATATGTATGTATGTATGTATGTATGTATGTATGTATGTATGTATATGTATGTCTTCTGCAATTTTATTTTTGGATCTTCTATATATATGAAGAATTTTCCTCCGTCTGGCTGTTTTTCTCTCTAGTAAACGGAAAGTTGCATTATGGAACAGTCATTTTAACGAGATATTTTTTATTTATTTATCACCCGATGAGATACGTCTGCACCACCGGATACTCCTGAACCAGTTTTTTCTGTGTGTCCCACAAGAGGAATCGATGCTAGATGTGTCGAAACAATTGATGTGATTAATAATATATATTCTCGTATATTCCATCTTCTGTCTTCCATTTGTTATTTATTTTGTGTTTGCATGTTAGTGTGAACGTGTACATGTACGTACATATGTCTGTCTGTATGTATGCACAAATATTTATCTGAATTTGTATCTACATGTGTGTAGGGGAGGCGCATGCGTATGTGTTTGTGTGGGCGAGCGCATTCTCATGGGTTTTGCGCAGATGCGCTTCTACTTTTATCGCATTCGGAAGAATGAAAACCAAGGAGACATGATTTCTGCCTCGGCACCAACTCAACTGCCCATTGACTTCACCGTATATATACATAACGAATAATTAATAACCAATATGGACATGTAATGTCATATTTATTCTTCCAATGTCTATTGTGCAAATTTGATGTCTTTTGTGCTGAGCATTGCAGCCTGTAGACGAAATGGCTATAAAGTGAAATGGAATGGCGAATATTGGGGTTGTTGTCTGCTTACGTTTATTTACTCTATGGTAACCCAAATGAAAGGAAAATTGCATTTCCGCCATATTGT
>NC_142945.1:9536418-9541418 GCF_046866305.1 Octopus bimaculoides | reverse complement strand
CCATCCATTCATCCATCCATTCATCCATCCATCCATTCTTCCATCCATCCATCCCTTCTTCCATCCATCCATCCATCCATCCATTCATCCATCCATTCATCCATTCTTCCATCCATCCATCCATCCATTCATCCATCCATTCATCCTTTCTTCCATCCATTCATCCATCCATCCATTCATCCATCCATTCATCCATTCATCCATCCATCTATCCATCCATTCATCCACCCATTCATCCATCCATCCATCCATTCTTCCATTCATCCATCCATCTATCCATCCATTCATCCACCCATTCATCCATTTATCCTTTCTTCCATCCATTCATTCATCAATCCATTAATCCATCCATTCATCCATTCTTCCATCCATCCATCCATCCATCCATCACTCATCACTCATCACGCATCACTCATCACGCATCAATCATCGATCATCACTCATCAACCGTTAACCGTCAATCATCAATCATCAATCATCAATCATCAACCGTTAACCGTCACTCATCACTCATCACTCATCACTCATCAATCATCACTCATCAATCATCCCTCATCAACCATCAACCATCACTCATTAATCATCACTCATCACTCATCAATCACCACTCATCCAATCCGTCCATCCATTCAGCCATTCATTCATTCATTCATTCATCCATTCTTCTATCCATCCATCCATTCTTCCATCCATCCATCCATTCTTCCATCCATCCATCCATCCATCCATTCATCCATCCATCCATCCATCCATCCATTCTTCCATTCATTCATCCATTCATCCATTCATCCATCCATTCATCCATTCATCCGTCCATTCATTCATACATTCATCCATTCATCCATCCATTCATCCATTCATTCAATCCATTCATCCATCCATTCATCCATTCATCCGTCCATTCATTCATACATTCATTCATTCATCCATTCATCCATCCATTCATCCATTCATTCAATCCATTCATCCATTCATCCATCCATTCATTCATCCATTCATCCATCCAACTATCCATCCATTCATCCATTCATTCATCCATTCATCCATCCATTCATCCATTCATTCAATCCATTCATCCATTCATCCATCCATTCATCCATTCATCCGTCCATTCATTCATACATTCATTCATTCATCCATTCATCCATCCATTCATCCATTCATTCAATCCATTCATCCATTCATCCATCCATTCATTCATCCATCCATCCATCCATCCATCCGTCCGTCCGTCCGTCCGTCCGTGCATCATCGTCATCATCATCATCATCATGTAGACATATACAAACAAAATTTTAATCTTTCGTACTGTCCTTATTTGCTTTCTCATAGATTTTGAATACTTAAGACTTTCTGCGCAAACAAAGTCACAGCCTCTTTTCTGCTGTAAAGAATGACGTCGCCAGCCATAAGGATTTCCAATGCTTCATTTATACATAATCGGCAGCAACGGTTCTCTCCTTTATAAGTATCTGCAGAACATAGTATAGACCTTTGTAATTAATAATCTATACGTTTTGATTTTAAATCCTGTATATATTCGGAAAGTGAGGTTGCATAAAAGCGTATGGTGTCGTAAAAAGAATATTCATGATTGATTGATTGATTGAATGATTTATAAACAGATAGATAGATAGATAGATAGAAAGAGAGAGAGAGAGAGAGAGAGAGAGAGAGAGAGAGAGAGAGAGACGAGAGAGATAAATATATATAGAGAGAGATAGCGAGAGATAGATAGGTAGACAGACAGACAGACAGACAGATAGACAGACAGACAGATAGAGAGACAGACAGACAGACAGACAGACAGATAGATAGAGAGAGACAGGCAGGCAGACAGGCAGGCAGGCAGACAGAGAGACAGACAGACAGACAGACAGATAGATAGAGAGAGACAGGCAGGCAGGCAGGCAGGCAGACAGACAGACAGAGAGAGAGAGACAGACAGACAGACAGACAGACAGATAGATAGATACATACATACATACATACATACATACATACATAGCTGTGCGCTGGTGATGGGGAGTGAGTTAGTGATTTCGGCCTTGCACTCACGATCTCATAGCCGTGGTTTCGATTCCTGCACAAGGTAGTGTCTCATATTCTTGAGCAAATCATTTGAAGAGATTGTTAAGCAAGAAGTTACAGAAATCCACATCTGTCGCTCACGACAAGGGAGTTCGCCATATGTACACACACACACACACACACACAAATACATATAAGTATATACACGCACATGTCTGTATATATACAAATACATACATACATATATATATATATATATATATATATATATATATATATATATATATATATATATATATATATATATATATATATAGATATGCAGGGCAGGGAATCGTCAATTAGTAATAAAATTAATAATCAACAATTTTGCCGGGTAGCTCAGTTCTTTGACTGCTATTTCTGAATTCTCAGTATGTTGGAGAAGCAGGTTACTGTCAATCCCTATATATTTATAATTATAAATATATATATATATATATATATACATATATATATATATATTACTTGCTTCAGTCATTTGACTGTGGCCATGCTGGAGCACCACCTTTAGTCGAGTAAATCGACCCCAGGTCTTATTCTTTGCAAGTCTAGTACTTATCCTATCGTTCTCTTTTGCCGAACCGTTAAGTTACGATGATGCTTAGCGGTATTTCGTCTGCCACTACGTTCTAAGTTCAAATTCCCCCCAGGTCGACTTTGCCTTTCGTCCTTTCGATAATTTAAGTACCAGTTATGCACTGCGGTCGATGTAATCGATTGGCCCCCTCCCCCAAAATTTCGGGCCTTGTGCTTAGAGTAGAAAAGAATATGTGATCCTACAATTTAATGCTTGACATGTTGTGTATATAACTTTACATATAAGAAGGTATTAACTCATGCGTGACTCTGTGGTAAGAAGCTTGCTTCTTAACCGCATGGTTTTGTGTTCAGTCCCACTGCGTGGCACCTTGTGCAAGTGTCTTTTACTATAGCTTCGGGCCGAACGAATAAAAGCTTGTGAGGGGATTTGGTAGACGGAAACTGAAAGAAGCCCATCATATATATATATTTGTGTGTGTGTGTGTGTGTGTGTGTGTACATGTGTGTGTGTGTATTTATACCCCCCCATCATCGCTTGATAGCCGGTGTTGGTATGTTTACGTCTCCGCAGCTTAGCGGTTCAGAACAGAAATCGATAGAATAAGCATTACACTTTAAAAATTAAGTCCTGGGGTCGATTTGTTTGACTAAGAACCTTCAAAGTGGTGCTCCAGCATGGCCGCAGTCAAACGACTGAAACAAGTAAAAATGAATTAAAAAATAAAACAATGTGTGTGTGTGTGTGTGTGCATTGTGAGTGAAATAAAACTTCAATGATTCAAATGGTAAACTATACCTAAGGGAGATAACTCTAACAATCAAATGTTCCAGATGTAAGGGAAATAACTTGAAATTGAGTTTTAAAACATCCACGAAGTTACGGGCTTCTTTGTCCAAACACACCGTTCAACTTGCTAGAAATAGTAGCTAATCAGAAGTGCGAATATGAGGAGGTTTTCAATATATAGTCTCTGAATAGAAATATAAACGAGCACAGCCTCGGATTCTGTTCCATCAGGGCTACGCTATGTCATTTTAGTTCTTCCGTCGTTGTCGACGATGACCAAGAACATCACATACAAGGGAGGAGAAGGGGCCGCGGAGTGTCCGGCTGCGGCCAATCAGAGTGATACCTGATTGTAAGGCTCTGCTACAAATTGGACAGTGGGCGTCTGTTGGGACTGAAGGCAAGGGGTTTGCTAAACAAAAGGACTACGTATGAGTACATAGTGACTGCTCTATCTACTAAGATGGCTGCCATCTCTCTGAGACTTGTCCATTACCAAGGGATTTCTGACATTCCTTCTCTCAGACTGCTCTTCACTCCCACTGCAGGTTCGCAGGGTTTGAAGCAGAAGACGGACGAAAGTTGAAAGTATAACTTGATTGATAGGGTTTCTTTAGGGTCCAAAAAAAAAAAAAAAAAAATGTATACAGATTTTTTCAGGAAAAGAAAAATCTACATTTATTCTTTTATTCTTTTAATTGTTTCAGTCATTTGACTGCGGCCATACTGGAGCACCACCTTTAGCCGAACAAATCGACTTCCAGGACGTACTCTATGTAAGCCTAGCTAGCACTTATTCTATCGGTTCTTTAGTCGAGCCGCTACGTGTACGGCGACGTAAACACACCAATATTGGTTGTCAAACAGAGACATTAATATATATTACACACACACACACACACACACACACACACACACACACACACACACACACACATATATATACATATATCCGAAATTCCAACGATCATCTAGAAGTCGACTGAGGACAGAAAACTCCGAATGACCCGTCCTTGTTTTCCTTGTATCGTCTGTCAGGATATTTTGTTGTCCCCATTTTTATATTTTATATACATACATACATACATACATGCATACATACGTACATACATACATACATACATACATACATACATACATACATACACACACACACACACACACATATATATATATATATATATATATATATATATATATATATATATATAGGTGGTGCTTTTAAGTTAGACATGGCCTGGATCCATCTTAGGTCGAAACATATCTAGGTTTTATTTAAATTTTTATATATGCATGAATATATAGACAGACAGACAGACACACAGACAGATAGACAGACAGACAGATAGATAGATAGATAGATAGATAGATAGATAGATACACACACACACACACATATACATACACGCACTTCGACATGCACACACAAGCACACATACATCACTCACATACACATACACACAACACACACACACACACACACACACACACAACACACGCAAACTCAACACACACGAGCACGCCCGCACACACAATCACACGCGCACTCACAGGGGTACACATGCATATTATCATCATCGTAGCACCACCACCACCACCA
>NC_142945.1:9529103-9531603 GCF_046866305.1 Octopus bimaculoides | reverse complement strand
AAGGCAATGTCGAGGTCGGGCGGCAATTGAACTCAGAATGTAAAGACGGACGAAATGCCGATATGTATTTGTTCGTCGCACTAGCGTTACTAACTACTGTAAAATGCAATAGTAACAGCAACAACAACTGCAGCAATAATGATATTAGTTGATGATAATGAGGATGATAATGATAATGATGATGATGGTAAAGACCCCCTTCGGTCATGAGTGACTATGGGATTGCAACTAGAATGTTCTCCTCTGAGGCACAAGTCTGAGCAAGGTTGTTCATGGAAGACCAGCAATCACCTATGCATACCAGCCTCCCCTCTCCATGCCACTGATGGTATCCAAGGGAAAGGCAAAGGGGCCGATACAGCTTGGCACCTGTGATGTCGCAACGCATTTCTACAACTGAATTAACAGGCGCAACGTGAAAAAGAGTGTCTTGCTCAAGAGCACAACACGCAACCCGGTCCGGGAATCGAACTCACTACCTCATGATTGTTAGCCCGACGCATAGGATCGTATCCTTTGCAATGCTGTACGACAGTAGAGAGAGCGTCAAAGAAAGTGGTAAAATTGCCAAATACGAAAACGTAACCAAAGAGATAAATGATTGTGGAATACAAAGGTGAGAAATAATTGGTGTACTTGGTACCATAGCCAAACCGTTCTCAAAGAGGCTGAAAGATATTGGAATGGAAATAGGTATTATATTGAGCTGAAGAATAATGCCATACGGTATTCTGCAATATTTCCAAGAAAGACTGAGATTTTAGGAGACCTGTAGTTACCAAACCTAAAGAAAACAACAACAACGACGACAATAAGAACAACAACAACAACAATAATAATAATAATAATAATAATAATAATAATAATAATAATAATAATAATGAGTTACTTTTTCTCGTAGAATTTCCAGTCTTAAGAGCCTTTCAGTTTCTTCATTTTCTTTCAATAGTTTTTTCTCTTGCAGTTCTTGAATTTTCTTCAACCATTCCATTTCGCGATATTTTATTCTGGAAGTATAATTAGTAAATGTGAAAATAACAAGAAATATTACTACTACTACTACTACTACTACTACTAATAATAATAATAATAATTATAATAATTATAATAATAACAATAATAATAAATGTTCTGAGTTCAAATTCCGCCGAGGTCGACTTTACCTTTCATCCTTTCGGTGTCGGTAAATTAAGTACCAGTTGCGTACTGGGGGCGATTTAATCGAATGGCCCCCTCCTCCAAAATTTCGCGCCTTATGCCTAGAGCAGAAAATATTATTTAATAACGAATTTTTAAATATCTAAGATCGATTCTCACCATATCTAACTTTTGTTTTCATTCTCCCAGGAGTAGGTGATCATTATTTTCTTATAAGGAGAAAAAAGCCAAACTTACCGCTTCCAGTTCCGTTTGTTTTGTTCATCTAATTCCTCTTGGATCTCTGCAAGACGTCGTCTGCAGTTCTCTTCTTCTTGTTGCTGCTCTGCTAACTTCTGGTTTTTGTATTGTTTTATCTGAGGTATATATATATATATATATATATATATATATATATATATATATATATATATATATATATATATATATATTTCCAAGGTTTCAAATTTGTATATTTAAAAACGATAGAGACTTCCAACACGATCGATTTTTATTCCATTCATTTAATTATTTACCATTCGATGTCAACATTTCTGTGCTCAACTTGAGCACAGAAATGTTGACATCGAATGGTAAATAATTACATAAATGGAATAAAAATCGATCGTGTTGGAAGTCTCTATCGTTTTTAAATATACAAATTTGAAACCTTGGAAATAAAAACAATGAGAACGATCCTTAAGGAATCTAATCAATGATCCTTTGGGGTGAAGTCTTATGCTATATTGGTAACGATTACAAAATTTACTGGAAAATTATATATATATATATATATATCTGAAGGGAGTATCAATGTATGTATGTGTGTTTGTACTTACATATGTTCATGCGGATTTTATATTTTGTATATATATATATGTGTGTGTGTGTGTATCCTTATATATGTATGTCTGTGTGTTTTTATAAGTATATTTTCATTTTGTTTTTAATAGAGAAATGTTGATATACTCACAATATTTGAAGAAAGAGTTTCTTTCGTTAGAAGTCTGTAATTATACAGCGTGGAGCATGAAAATGCAGCCTGTGTCCCCCAGGATAATGTAGGTACAGATACGAAGCCCAGTAGAGACAGAAATAAACTTATACACGCGAAAAAGCACTCAGCCATTCGTTTGCAAGTGCCGTTTGTGTCATCTTGACCACTTGTAATTGCTGGACAACGATGACGCACTAGTCGACTCCTTGTCATATTATTCTCACCGCATCATTCCCACATTACTTGACAGTAAGATTGCACTGAGTGAACATTTCCAGCCTTTTTTTGCGAGATGACGTACACAATAGCGGAAAGAGATGAGATAACGGCTTCTGTCAAGCATACTCTGTATTTACACTAAGCTAC
>NC_142945.1:9516603-9521603 GCF_046866305.1 Octopus bimaculoides | reverse complement strand
ATAATCTACTCATATATATATATATATATATATATATATATATATATATATATATATATATATATATATATATGAGTACATTATCTAATATGCCGTTGATTTTGAGGGGGATTTGGGTGTTATTTCTCTTGTACGATAAGTAATTTAGAATATATTTGGCGATTTAATCGACATCTTCTGAAACTGGGTGACATGTTATTAATGTAGGTAATCGATACTTTCTATTAGTGTAGGTAATCACTAGCTTCTATTAATCCAGGTAATCAATGCGTTCGATATTGCAAAATATCAATTCCTTAATTTGACACAATCGATATTAACCCTTTTTTTTTTCTCTTTCAAATGAGCAAAATTAAGACAGGCACAAGTATGACTGTGATGTTAAGAAGCTCCCTTTTGCAACCATAGGGTTTCCGGTTCAGTGCCACTTCGTGACACTTCCGGCGACTGTCTTGTATTATGTCCGCGGGTTGACGAGTGCCTTGCGAGTGAATTTCATACAGGGGGAAACTGTGAGGAATCTATTGCATGTATAGATATGTGTGTGTCTTTGTGTCTGTGTGTCCCCACTACCATTGCCATCACCACCACCAACAACAACGCCTGACTGCCACGTTAGTTTTATTTTTATATGTCCCCGTAGCTTAGATGTGGGAGCAATATTCCATTCTAGGTCTCGCCTGGGCTTTCGATCTCCTTTAAAACTACTGCTTGTTCTACATTTGTTTCATATCATAAATTTGCATACAAGCCGGTATATTAATGTAAGACTGTTTTAATACTAGATGCAATATTACTACCAGTTCAAACTGATCTAGGTATATTTGATTGCAGTGAGAAATTTTCTCCATGGCAAAACACAGTGAATTACTTAGTTTCTCAGTTCGATCGTACCCCAAGCATACCTACGCTCCCAATCCGTAATTTAATTCTAGACCCACTAGCTTTTGCACACATCAGTAACTATCTTGTTCACTGATATCCATATTGGAAGAAATAATTCTCGGCCTTACTCAGAACGTCTGGGGTATTCGTGACTGAGAAGACGGAATAATCTTGAAACACCGACTCTGGCAATCCAGAGCAAGACCTCTGTTTCTTTTGTTCTTTTTTTTATCAAACATGTCCGTTTAAAAAGCTTTCCTTAGACAGCATATTACAACTGTTACCGTTTCCCATTATAATTTTGTGTGCATGCGGGTATTTTAATCTCAATCTGTTTCAAATGCGTCTATTAACTTAAAGAAATATAAAAACACTTCTTACAGATATCATTAATTTCGTCTTCAAGACTTCTTTGTTCCATGTCAAGTTTGTACAGAATCGCTTGTTGCTGCTCTTTCACTGATGAAATAACGTCTCTAATTTCCCTGGCGTTCTTCTGCACTGACCTCGTTTTCGTTTTGTTAATGGGGCCAGTTACATTTTCGCGCAACCAAACTTTCAGGTCTTCACTTCAAGGAAGAAGAGAAAGAATACAACAATGAACAAATGATCAAGGTAAAATGAATACAAAATAGCAAATATATATACATAAAACATATATGAAATAAATGTGTGTGTGTATCTATCTGTCTATCTATCTATCTATCTATCTATCTATCTATCTATCTATCTATCTATCTATCTATCTATCTTTCTACATATATATATATATATAATATTATATTATATTATATGTATGTATGTATTATGTACGTCTTTATGTGAATATATATATATATATATATATATATATATATATATACATATATATATAATTTCCCTGGCGTTCTTCTGCACTGACCTCGTTTTCGTTTTGTTAATGGGGCCAGTTACATTTTCGCGCAAACAAACTTTCAGGTCTTCACTTCAAGGAAGAAGAGAAAGAATACAACAATGAACAAATGATCAAGGTAAAATGAATACAAAATAGCAAATATATATACATAAAACATATATGAAATAAATGTGTGTGTATCTATCTATCTGTCTGTCTATCTATCTATCTATCTATCTATCTATCTATCTATCTATCTATCTATCTATCTATCTATCTATCTATCTTTCTACATATATATATATATATATATATATATATATATATATAATATTATATTATATTATATGTATGTATGTATTATGTACGTCTTTATGTGAATATATATATATATATATATATATAAAAATAAGGTACTCAGAGATCTGGATAGTTGTACATTTACAGATGTTTATTAATATGTCACATGTTTTTATAAATCATATATTAGCGTTTTCATCTTCTCTAATAGATACTTCTGAAGAATCTATTAGAGTAGATGAAAGCGCTGATATATGATTTATAAAAACATGTGACATACTAATAAAAATCTATAAATGTACAACCATCCAGATCTCTGAGTACCTTATTTTTTCTAATATATAATACCTGTACATCACCTCCAAACCTTCTAATATATATATATATATATATATATATATATATATATATATATATATATATATATATATATACATATATATATACCACATAAGCACGCACATACATGCATAGACACACAATTGCTGGCTTCGTGCCTATAGTAAAAAGGATTCTTCTTCTTCTTCTTCTTCTTCTTCTTCTTCTTCTTCTTCTTCTTCTTCTTCTTCTTCTTCTTCTTCTTCTTCTTCTTCTTCTTCTTCTTCTTCTTCTGCTCGTGTGTTGAAATGTAAAGATGTAATATCGATGTATTTCCTTTAAATTCTGGATTTTTCTGTGATTCTTCTAATGAAGGCAAAGCAATGTTGGCAAACAAGGAAGTTTGGAAAATTTGAACGGCTTGCTACTTGTATAGAGAAATGACCTAACTTTTAGTAATTTACTTTATGTTTAAAGAAAAAATTGTTCATATTTGGCTGTCCACCCGCCCGTCCGTCTGTCCGTCCATCTTACGTTATTTCAATGCTTTCATAAGACAAGACATTCGTGTAGAATTCGAAAAAAATATTCTATGATGACGTCATTTCTATCATGATTTTTCACGACAAACAATTAAAGAAAGATAAAATCTTTGATATTTTTTCTTTGTTCTATATTTCGTTTGAAAATTTCGATCCAGTTTCACTATGACGTCATAATTTGCCGATTTTCTTTATAAATATGGGGTCGATGATTTTCAAGTATTTTATTTGGCGAAACAATAAAAAAAATGTGTATTTATATGGAATTCTTCATTGAATTCACAGCTACAACGGAAGGAATAAAAGGCTTGTATTTTATCTTTGGTCAAAGTTTATTTTTTCCTCGTACACCACCGAACAAAGAAATGACTGTGAACATTTCTCTTTCAAATACAATAGAACGTACAATGAAAGAAAAAAAGATAAAGACAGCGAAATGTGAAGAAGAACGAGAAAAGTCATGAAAATATACCAGATTTATTAAAAACTCCAGCCAGAAAAACCTGTTTCAGATTATTCAATGTAGTCGCTTTACCCTTTTGAAACTACATAATTTTGTGTTGGACAATGTATTTTACAAAAACTTTAAGTAAAGCATAATTCTGCTGTTTTTTTAGATGATTATTTTAAAATTTCTTTAATGAAAAATTCCTTAACGAAAGTAAAAATAATTCACTCAAATTTATCATTAACCACTTTGTTTATGTATGAGGAAGTTTGGACTCATGTATTTCACAGGAATGTTATGCTAATTTTGTGGACAATATTATTATTAAAAAAACTTTCCTTTGACACTCATCATCTGCCACAAATATTACTGACATTTACCAAATCCGCTTACAAGGCTTTGGTCGGGCAGGAGGCTAAAGCAGAAGACATTTGCCCACGTAGCAGGACTGAACCCGGAACCCTGTAGCTGGGAAGCAAACTTCTTATTACTCAGCCACACCTGCGTTTTATTACCACGACCACGCCAACTTCGCTTAAATCAATCCTAAGCTGTCGTCGATAACTTCCTGTCCTGTCCCTCTTAAAATTAGATCAAACTAATTTAAGCTAAATTGTTTTAAGTGCTTTCGCTCAATAAACACTCACACCGCCCGGTCTGGGAATCGCAACTGCAATGCTATGACCTCGAGTCCGCTGCCCTAACCACTGGGCCATTGCGCTTCCACGATGAACTAATAAACCTATTCTTCCAAGCTATTATTTATCGCTGTGTTCACTGCGAGGTACGCCATTCAAATTATATATTCACATACGTCTCTTTGCTTCGATATTTGTATTTTAATGAATTCGTTGATTTTCCTCTTCACTGCATTAAGTATGGCGGCACTAACTTGACTGTTATTTTTAGTGCAGATAGCGTAACCCAGACATTAAATTAAAATTTATTTGCCGATAAAATAAACTAAATTAAACCGGATTAGACTAGATTAAAACTAAATTAAGACTAAATTACAACTAGATGCAAATCTAAATTAAAATTAACTACATTAATTGAAAGTGGATAAGAAATTAATTTTTAAAAAAAATGTTTTTATACAAAATTGAAACTATTAATGAAATCTAATCGAAATTCAGTCTAAAAATAAAATTTTAAAATTTCAATCGATATCAAATTTAAGTTGTTTTTTGTTTTCGTAAAAAAGATATTGATTTCTTACATCAGTATAAAGTTTGGTAAACAAACTAGCAAACAAAATTTCTCTTGGCTTGGGTGTAGAAAGAATAAGTGAAGAATAATAATTTCTACTGTAGGCATGGGCCTGAAATTTTGGGAGAGGGTTTAAGTCGATGATATCGACCCCAGTACACAACTGGTACTTATTTTATCGAACCCCGAAGGGATGAAAGGTACAGTTGATCTTAGCAGAATTTGAACTCAGAACGTATAGACGGAAGAAATACCACTAAGCATTTTGCCTGGCACGCTTAACGATTCTGCCAGCTCACCACCGTTTTATAATAACCTTTTCTACTCTAGGCACAAGGCCCGAAATATTAGGGGAGGGGGCAGTCGATTAGATCAACCTCAGTACGTAACTGGTACTTAATTTATTGACCCCGAAAAGATGAAA
>NC_142945.1:9506603-9511603 GCF_046866305.1 Octopus bimaculoides | reverse complement strand
TGTGTCTGATTACAAGATATATCGAGAAAAAGAAATATATTCTTTCCTTTTATTCTTTTATTTGTTTCAGTCATTTGACTGCGGCCATGCTGGAGCACCGCGTTTAGTCGAACAAATCGACCCCAGGACTTATTCTTTGTAAGCATAGTACTAATTCTATCGTCCTCTTTTGCCGAACCGTTAAGTGACGGGACGTAAACACACTAGCATCGGTTGTCAAGCGATGTTGGGGTACAAACACAGACACACAAACTTATACATACACACACACACACACATACACACACACACACACACACAAACACACACACACACACACACAAACACACACACACACACACACAAACACACACACACAAACACACATATATATGACGGGATTCTTTCAGTTTCCGTCTACTAAATCTACTCACAAGGCTTTGGTCGGCCCGAGGCTATAGTAGAAGAGACTTGCCCAAGGTGCCACGCAGTGGAACTGAACCCGGAACCACTGGTAAGCAAGCTACTTACCACACAGCCACTCCTCTACAGAGAGGCAGAGAGAGAGAGAGAGAGAGCGAGCGAGAGAGAGAGAGAGAGAGAGAGAGAGAGAGAGAGAGAGTGAGAGAGAGAGAGAAACAGACAGACAGACAGACAGAGGAAATCAGGACTGATTGTGATTAAGTGACAAGCAAATATGTGAATATGTCTAAAATTACCTGCATTGTCTTCTTTACGAGTGGTATCAAACATATTTGCGTTGGTATCTCGGTCGTGTTATGTATGTAAGTTGATACACTGCTTCAGAAAGACTGCGGTCATATTAATTCACGTCATCAATCAGATTATCCTAGAAATAACATAAAGCATATTAAATTATCATCAGTGGAAATACGTACGTTTCTGTTTACAAAGACAGACAGACAGTAAATGCTCCGGGTATTTGTGAACCTAACTTTAAGGAGTTCATAGATGGAAGACGTCCAAATGTGATGGTATGTGGCGTACACTAAAGTTCGACCTTTTTGTTACTATTTTTCAATGAAAATACGCTGCTTTTGTTTTATCAACTTTGGAAAAATCTTTTACTCTTTTATATTTGTACCTGTTTCAGTCACTAGACTGTGGCCATGCTGGGGCACCGCCTTGAGGGATTTTAGCTGAACTAATCGACCCCAGGACTTATTTTCATTTTTTTTAATGCTTGGTATTCATTTTATCAGTCTCTAAGTTAAGCGGACGTAAACACACCAACACCGGTTGTCAAGCGATGAATAATTTGGTAAAATAATTTTTTTCATTATTACGCTGGTGTTTCGAACATAATAAATTAATATAAAATCTTGATTGAAGTTTTAAATCTAAATTATTTTTAAACAAGACTTTTCTGTCAGACACCGTCACTGTTGAGCTGATATCAAAGAGCCAAACCATCTTATTTTTTTCTTTAGACGTATCGACAGCATCAGCATGGTGATACAAAAAACGAAAAAGCATGACAGACACGTCGATTTGGCCACCAGCCATGATGACTCTAATCACCAGCTTCTTGAACGTTGCTCGGTCCTTTGTGTTTAAGATCGGGAAAGAGCAGGAAGTTTTTTTTTTTGTGCGTAAACGTGTCATCGGTGACCAAAAGAAAGAGCCATTCTTAGAAAGGTCAAATTTCTCAAGTAAGTCCAAGGTAAGCCACTCAATGGGTCTCATCGGTGACCAAAAGAAAGAGCCATTCTTAGAAAGGTCAAATTCCTCAAGTAAGTCCAAGGTAAGCCACTCAATGGGTCTCATCGGTGACCAAAAGAAAGAGCCATTCTTAGAAAGGTCAAATTCCTCAAGTAAGTCCAAGGTAAGCCACTCAATGGGTCTCATCGGTGACCAAAAGAAAGAGCCATTCTTAGAAAGGTCAAATTCCTCAAGTAAGTCCAAGGTAAGCCACTCAATGGGTCTCATCGGTGACCAAAAGAAAGAGCCATTCTTAGAAAGGTCAAATTCCTCAAGTAAGTCCAAGGTAAGCCACTCAATGGGTCTCTGATCAGCTCGAGTCGAAGTCCACTATCTCATGTATGGCGCACGCAGACATCTAGCAAAAGTCATTCTGGAATGAGAATAAATTAATAGTAAGATGTGTTCATGTGATCCCCGAGCCTCAGAATCATGTGGTTCTTCTGCTCTCCTGATTTGATCGCCTTGAACTCTTATGACGTTGTTGTGCCATCAGGAAGCCTGAGTAGAGTCGGTAGCTGCCCACATACGATAGTGAGGCGCCATCATTGGCCATGTGGGCGACATGCATAAGATGTACTGGGTCATGAAATGTAATGACTTTCGTAGCCTCATCGGGGGCATCATTGGATTTGAAGACGTCCTTCTTGAAAGCCATGTTTCTTTGGTGCGCCTAACCGAGTCTGTGCATCATTTATGCATATACATGCATTCATAATTATGCAGATATGTGTATATATATATGTGTGGTGGTGGTGGTGGTGGTGGTGGTGGTGGTGAGTATAGGTGTGTGTGGGTGTATGATGAAAAAGAAAAAGATAGATAGGTGCGTAGGTAACGTGTACATAGAGAGAGATAGAAAGATAGATAGAAAGAAAGAGAGCGAGAGAGAGAGAGAGAGTGCGAGCGATAGATGTTTAAATTTACATAAATATCCTTACTACAGCAGTAGAATATGTATGTATGTATGTATGTATGTATGTATGTATGTATGTATATGTATGTCTTCTGCAATTTTATTTTTGGATCTTCTATATATATGAAGAATTTTCCTCCGTCTGGCTGTTTTTCTCTCTAGTAAACGGAAAGTTGCATTATGGAACAGTCATTTTAACGAGATATTTTTTATTTATTTATCACCCGATGAGATACGTCTGCACCACCGGATACTCCTGAACCAGTTTTTTCTGTGTGTCCCACAAGAGGAATCGATGCTAGATGTGTCGAAACAATTGATGTGATTAATAATATATATTCTCGTATATTCCATCTTCTGTCTTCCATTTGTTATTTATTTTGTGTTTGCATGTTAGTGTGAACGTGTACATGTACGTACATATGTCTGTCTGTATGTATGCACAAATATTTATCTGAATTTGTATCTACATGTGTGTAGGGGAGGCGCATGCGTATGTGTTTGTGTGGGCGAGCGCATTCTCATGGGTTTTGCGCAGATGCGCTTCTACTTTTATCGCATTCGGAAGAATGAAAACCAAGGAGACATGATTTCTGCCTCGGCACCAACTCAACTGCCCATTGACTTCACCGTATATATACATAACGAATAATTAATAACCAATATGGACATGTAATGTCATATTTATTCTTCCAATGTCTATTGTGCAAATTTGATGTCTTTTGTGCTGAGCATTGCAGCCTGTAGACGAAATGGCTATAAAGTGAAATGGAATGGCGAATATTGGGGTTGTTGTCTGCTTACGTTTATTTACTCTATGGTAACCCAAATGAAAGGAAAATTGCATTTCCGCCATATTGTACATACATGCATACATAAATACATACATACACACGTACATACATACATGGATATACATACATACATGATACATACATACATACATATACACATACACACGTACGTACGTACATACATACATATATACATATACACATATGCACGTACGTACATACATACATATGTACATATAAACATACGTACGTACATATATACATATACACATACACACGTACGTACATACATACATATGTACATATAAACATACGTACGTACATACATACATATATAAATATACACATACACACGTACGTACATACATACATATACATATACACACGTACATACATACATACATACATGGATACATATACACATACACATACACACGTACGTACATACATACATACATACATACACACACACGTACATACAAACATGGATACATACATACATGGATACATACCTACATACATGGATACATACCTACATACATGGATACATACCTACATACATAATATATACATACACACATACGTAGGTACATACATACATACATATATAGATATACACATACACACATACGTGCGTACATACATACATATACATATTCACAGATTGGTACATACATACATACATAGATACACATACACACATACGTACGCACTTACATTCGTGTATGCGTGTGTGCGTGTGCGTTTGTGCGTATACAGATATACATATATACATACACATATATATGCATACATACGTGTGTGTATGCATATTTATATCTACATTATATACACACACACACACACACACACACACACACACATACATAGATACATACATAGATACATACATACATACATACATACATACATACATACATATATACATACATACACACGTGTGTATGCTATATATATATATATATATATATATATATATATATATATATATATATATATATATATATATATGATATTTATATGTGGTATCACTAGTATTATTTGTTATGAAATGCAGAGCAAGTGTAAGAGAAATTACGTGATTATTTTTCCCGTACGTTTCGCCATTTTGGTTGCTTGGTCCCCTGCAATGGATGCTCCAAGTGTATTTGTTTGCGTAACGGGAGGGGGTCATCAAGGAGTGCTTCATTGCATTAGGTTACCGAGAAACAAGTGTGGAGGAAGTTGGAAAGAATGGTCAGGCGTTTTATAAGGAATTTTTTCTTTTTCTTTTTTTTCTTGAGAGGGTAAAAAAGGAAAAGATAATCGGTAGAGGAAGAAGGACTAAGAAACAAGAGAAATGGAGTGGGAAAGCGACGTAGAAGACAGAGAATTGTCTTCGTCATCGTCATCACCAGCACCACCATCACCATCATGTCATCAGTCATCACTCATCAATCATCACTCCTTAATCATAGCTCATCACTCATTAGCCACCACTCATCAATCACCACTCACCACTCAACAATCATCAATCATCACTCATTAACCATCATTCATCACTCATCACTCATCACTCATCAATCACCACTCATCCAATCCGTCCATCC
>NC_142945.1:9489103-9491603 GCF_046866305.1 Octopus bimaculoides | reverse complement strand
GATATGTGCCTCCCTGATCACGAGCAGAAGTAGTGGGGGAGCATCATAGCCATGTGTTGAGAGGAATTCTTTGGGGTTTGAATAACTCACCTCTGGAAACATGGGTGTTTTGCTCAACATCCTTAAACAACACTTATTCAGGGACCATTTGAACGGGATGGTCTACTCGACTTGAAGAAAATTCTAACAGGGCTCCGCCTGCGAGGTCATGTGCTGTTTATCTTCCTATGAGATCACCATGTCACACACATATGGTTGTGATGCATGTGCCTGGTGTACCCTTATGAGACGGGTAGTCATGATGGGTATAATGGGCTTCGTATATTTGTACTCCAGTGTCACTTTGATGGCATGCACTGCTCTCTCACTCAATAATAATAATAATAATAATAATAATAATAATAATAATTGTGGGTTATGTACGTAGAAGGTCATAAATTTTAGGAGAGGACAGTTCGTTGAAACTATTGCCTCCAGTACTTGACTGATACTCTATTTTATCAATTTCGAGAGGATGAAAATCAAAGTCGACTCTGGGTGGGAATCGAACTCAGAACGTAAAGTGCCGAAACAAATACCACCAAGCGTAATAATAATAAACTAATGTTATTTTCGTTCCTATATTTTAAATAAAATCTTTTTGTATAGATATACATGAAAAAAAGAAAACCCCAAAAAACAAAAAAAAAAACGAGATATAAAAATCAGTGAGTTCATTAAATTTCTATACTTTTATTGTGTTTACAAAAAAAAACTAAACAAAAACTAAACAACAAGCAAATAACACGAACAAGAAATAAGAAAATTATGTTTAAACACTATAAACTGCTATTAACTAGTTGACCTTTTAGCTGAGATAAATAAAATTGGAAACTGAAATATATTTTATATTGCTTTCATTCTGCGTATAAACATAAATTTGTCTTTAATATCCCAGCCATAAAATATGTTTTCTTTTTTGATATAGATGTGTCGAAATCATGTGAACCTTCCAGCGGTTATAAAAGGGGAAGGCGGAAGCGAAGGCGGTGTGCTGGCGGAAATGTTAGCACGTTGGGCGATAACGCTTCGTGGTATTTCGTCTGCCGTTACGTTCCACGTTCAAATCCCGCCGAGGTCGACTTAGCTTTTTATCCTTACGGAGTCGATAAATTAAGTACCAGTTGCGTACTGGATTCGATCTAATCGACTGGCCCCCTCCACCAAAATTTCGGGCCTTGTATCTAGAATAGAAAGAATTATTTTCCATATTAAGGCGGCGAGCTGGCAGAAATGTTAGCACGCCGGGCGACAACACTTAGTGGTATTTCGTCTGCCGTTACGTTCCACGTTCAAATCCCGCCGAGGTCGACTTTGCTTTTTATCCTTTCATCATCATCATCATCATCGTCATCATCATCACTACCACCACCATCATCAATATCACCATCATCATCGTCGTCATGATGATGGTGATGATGATGATGATGATCATCATCATCATCACCATAGTCGTTGTCGTTATCATCATCATCATCATTGTCCCCTCCACTGCCTGACAATCAGTGTTGCTTTGTTTACGTCCCCAAAACGCAGCGGTTCGACAAAGAGACCGATAAAATAAGCACCTGACTTAAAAACCCCACCAAAAGAACCGGTGTTAAAAAACAAAAAACAAAAAAACAAACGTAAACTCTGCGGTCGATTTGCTGGACGAAAAAAACAAAACCCTTCAAGGCGGTGCCCCAGCATGGCCGTATTCCAGTAACTGAAACGAGTCAGAGAAGATAAAAGCTAGAAGATAAAAGACGCAAAGATAAGAAACAGCGTAGCGTTGCTAGAATTTAAATGCCAAACTCGAGTGAATCGATATGTCTTGTCTGTCCCTTTGGCATCGCAAAATCCATTGTGAAGAATTCTTTGATACAGGAATAATTTTCGAAGCAGTTGTTGTTGATCAGTTTTAGTTCCTACTAGAAAAGACTGATAAGTCTTTCAAATTCCTGCACAGCAGGTGTTGGAAAATCAAAGAACAAGCAACTTTTGGAAATTTTAGAACTTCTCTTTTAGCATCCCTGCTTTTTTTTTTCCATTTTTGCATTAAATTTTAAATGGGTTGGTTCAAATAAAAGTAAATAAGCCGTAAGCTCTTCTTTCCAGTTCATAAAAATATGAAACAGTACTTTTCAGCTTTCTATCCACGCGCACGAGCCATTCGGTTGGTCTTTAATCATCTTCCATCTCTCATCTTTCATCTTTTTTCTTGTTTCAGTCTATGGACTGCGGCCATGCTGGGGCAAACGACTTGAAGGGTTTTTAATCAAACAAATCGACCCCGGTAATTTTTCCCTTCCGTCTGCTACTCATTCTGTTGTTCTCGTTTGCTTAACCGCTCGGTTACGAGGACGTAAACACACCAACACTGGTTGTTGTCAAGCGGTGGGGGAGGGCAAAAGCAGACACACACACACACACACTCACACAAACACACACCACACATACTCTCTTAACTTTTTACTCT
>NC_142945.1:9479103-9484103 GCF_046866305.1 Octopus bimaculoides | reverse complement strand
ACATATAACGATGTATGACTATGAACATAAATCTTCGTATAATCATGTACTTCTCTTCATTTCTAAGAGTATGAGGGTGTGTGTGTGTCTATACATACATATATATGTGTGTGTATATATACATACATATATGCACACATGCATATATACATACACACACACATAAGTATATATATATTGAAACCTTCCATTCGCACATACAACCATGGATGCACACGAACGCATGCAAACAAGCACACGCATACACATACACAAAGGTATATATATATATATATACATACACACACATTCATTAAATGGATAGCTCGGCCATCATGCGCAGATATATATTCAACCACTTTATATATATATATATATATATATATATATTTATGTTTACCGATCTTACTTATTGAATCATATTCTGGTGACGTTGAATATATATATTTTCGTTTTTTGATAATAATAATAATAATAATAATAATAATAATAATAATAATAATAATAATAATAATAATAATAATAATAATCTGTATTAGAAGTACATGTAAGCCTATGCTATCGCAATACAACAGTGTTACAAAAAGCTGAGAGGGCCATGAATAAATTAAAAGAGATACACCAAGAAAACGTAAAAAAGCAAAAGATAAACTGAGAATAATAGTCCTTTTTAATATAAGCACAAGGCCTGAAAGTTGGGGAAGGGGACTTGTCGATTACGTCGACCCCTGTGCTGCACTGGTACTTAATTTATCGACCGCCGAAAGGATGAAAGCAAAGGCGACCTCGGCGAAATTTGAACTCAGAACGTACCGCTAAAGCATTTCGTTCAGCGTGCTAACGATTCTTCCAGCTCACCGTTTTCAATAATAATAATAATAATAATAATAATAATAATAATAATAATAATAATAATAATAATTCCTTCCACTATAGGCACACGGCCAGAAATTTGAGGACAATTGCATTATCAACCACCAAACGGATCGTCTTTGGGATTTGAACTCAAGAGATAAAGAGCCGGAATATATACTTCAATAGATTTTGTGCCAAGCTCTTTAGAAAACCTCAATATGGCTGTGCGGTAAAGAAGGCCGCTGAGAAATTATGTGGTTTCCGGTTCAGTCCTACTTTGTGGCACCTTGAATCTTTGTCTTCAACTATAATGCTGAGGCTACCAGTGTCATATCTTGAAGTAAATGTGGTTACCGGAAGCTGTGTAGAATCACACACGTACACATATCAGTATGTATGTGTTTGTTCTTCCCCCACCATTACCACCTGACAGTTGATCATTTGTTTACGTCCCCGTAATGTATTGGCTCAGCAAAAAAGATCGATCGACTTAGAAATAAGTACTGGAGCCAATTTGTTCGCCTAAAGAGTTCCAGAATGTGCCCCAGCATGATCTTACTCCAATGGCTGAAGCAAACATACTATATACGTGTGTGTATGTGGTGGGGTGCTCCGCTTAGGTATAGCGATAATAATGATTTGGTGCTAGAACTCAACAAACATACGTATGTAAATGCTTTCCCAAATAAACCTGTGCCTCATTTTAGAAGCTCTGAGGAAGCTATAAGACGATGCACAAGCACACAGCTCCGAGTTCAAAGTACCTTATAGCAAAAACGCCCATAAGCTAATGAAGTTCATTGCACAAGTTCCGGTTCCTTTGTCATTTATTTAATACTCACATACATACATACAGACAAACATACACACACACACACACACACACACACACACACACACACACACACACACACACAACTTCAAGCTATGTTCAGAAACGAACATTTGTTCTCATTCTATTTTTGTTTTATTTCATCTTATTTTCCCCGTTATTGCTCTGCAATTGTCTTTTTCTTAACAAATGCTTTATTATTTATTCATCTAAAGGAAATAACAAGGTATGAATGAAGGTTTCTGGCTGTAATTAGAATCAATAATAGAATAACACTCGCTAGACGTGAACTCATAAATTATTTCATACTAGACGAAACTTCATAGTGAATTAAGCGCTAAACACGATGCGGCGAGCAAACGATAAATTTAATTAAACAAGGACGCACTCGTGTCGAGTTGAGGTAGACATTATTGAACAATGTTGAACACTCAAATAACGAAGGGCGACAACTGGGAACGGATACATACATATAAACACATCTACTTCTAAAATCTCTTTAAGCCATCAACGCAGTAGTTGTACAAAATGGCTAATGCTGCAACGAGCGTTACTGCGATTTTTTTAACCCCAAGGGGACATCTCCTCTGTCTTGTTAACGATGCACAGCTGTATTCGAGATATTGTGTGTGTGTTGAAATAGCTACAAACATTACTTGTCAGCGCAACTGCTGCGTTGATCTCTGAGGTAAATTTTAGAACTAGTATTTTTTGCTTGGGGCAAAATCAGTGACTGTGAGTTCGCTTGAAATTATATATACTGTGAGCAGAAGCGAGCTACTGCCATCTCTAGTAGACAAGGTGTCCAGTACTGAAAAAAGGCAGAAATAGCCCAAAACCAGGCTGGTCTGCTAGTCTCGTCGGTAAGAGGTGGTAGGGGTTCGCTCCCCTGCTCGCAATATATCGGATGCAGCTGTGCGTCGTTAACCAGCTTGAAATGTTCTCTTGGGGTTAAAAAATCGCGGTAAAGTCCGTTCGAACGGACAGCCATGTTGAAGTGGCTTCGAACATTACTTGTATGTATGTATGCATATCTATCTATCTATCTATCTATCTATCTATCTATCTATCTATCTATCTATCTATCTGTCTGTCTGTCTGTCTATCTGTCTATCTATTCTTTTACTCTTTTACTTGTTTCAGTCATTTGAGTATGGCCATGCTGGAACACCACCTTTAGTCGAGCAAATCGACCCCAGGACTTATTCTTTGTAAGCCTAGTACTTATTCTATCGGTTTCTTTTGCCGAACCGCTAAGTTACGGGGACGTAAACACACCAGCATCAGTTGTCAAGCGATGTTGGGGGGGGGGGGGGGCAAACACACACACACACATACACACACACACACACACACACACACACATATATATATATATATACATATATACGACAGGCTTCTTTCAGTTTCCGTCTACCAAATCCACTCACAAGGCTTTGGTCGGCCCGAGGCTATAGTAGAAGACACTTGCCCAAGGTGCCACGCAGTAGGACTGAACCCGGAACCATGTGGTTGGTAAGCAAGCTACTTACCACACAACCACTCCTACATATCAAATTCTTTTTTTTTTTTTGTTCTTTTTTAAAAATGACTGGAGTTTACTCGTTCGACTAAAACCCTTCGATGCAGTACCATCGCCTGGTCACAATCCAATGACTCGAACGAGTGAATGAAGAAAAGGATATAAGTCAACATTCTCCCACCAGAAGCTTCTCAGGGTTTGAACTCGGAGAGTAAAAGACCGTGACTAAAATATACCAAAAAGCAAATATCTGAAATAACGAAAAAAGAAAAAAAAAAAAAAAAGAAAGAAATGAAAAAAAATCCATCAAAATTAGAACTGCGATCAGGCGTCTATCATTTCTACCCAATCCACCCTCGAAGGATTAGCTGATAAATATGACGGTATTGATCAAATCAAATAATCTGCGATTGATTACCAAAGTTATTGACGAGCGCTATTATTGATTTCGTTTGACCAGGTTCAACATTATGATGATGAATAGAGATATATATATTAATAAATATTGTATATCATGGATGAAAACAAATAAAATAGAATAAAATAAAAATAAAACAAAATGGAAGGAAATAAATAAAGCAATGGATATATCACGGGATATGATATTGATAAATACGTGATGTTGGTGATAAATAAATAAATAAATAAATAAATAAATAAATAAATGGACGACCTCATATATATGTGTGTGTGTTTGTGTGTACGTATATATATATATATATATATATATATATATATATATATATACATACATACATACATACATACATACGTATATGTGCCCACGCGTGCACAGACACGCACACGCACCCATACAAACAGACACACACACACACACACACACACGCATATATATAAATACATATGGTATCGATTTATGGAACGTTGGCATATATAGTTGGTTATTAATCTTATTTATATTAAAGGATGGCAAGCTGGCAGACTCGTTAACACGCAGAGGCAAAATGCTTAGCGGTGTTTCATCCGTCCTTATGCCCTGAGTTCGAATTCGGCCGAGGTCGACTTCGCCTTTCATCCTTTCTGGGTCGGTAAAATAAGCACAAGTTGCGCACCTGGGTCGACGTAATAAACTTAGCCCCTGCTCCGAAATTACTAGCCTTGTATTGTATTCCAAATGAGGGTTTATAAATATATGATATATATAACATATATATATTTCGCTTAGGTATAGCGGAACTAATAACCTGACGTAGAACGAAATATTCCTATATTCCTATGCTAGATGAGTATAGAATGGTAATAAGAACAAAGAGATGACACCGGAAGAAACAAAGGCTATGTAATAATCTTCATTGGCTTACAGCTGTTTCGGCTATAAGCAGCGGTATGTATGTATGTATGGATCTGGTTTCTAGATGTATTCATGTATGTACGTACCTACGTATGTATGTATGATTATAAGATATATATGTTGACATATACACGTCTATATCAATTCATATGCACGAATACACGCGTTATACATATGCATATGCAGGCGCATGTACACAAACGTTCTTATACGTGTATAATGTGCATATATATTTGCACACACACACTGACACATGCATGTGCACTAATAGATATGCATATGCACTAATAAATACACACACACACACACACACACACACACACACACACATATATATATATATATATGCCATATCTATTACATATGTGGAAAATCGGTGTGTGTTTGTTTGTGGCGTTGTTAGCTAACTCCTACATCGTTTTATTGATTTTGATGAAACTTGACACGTGAGTAGAATTCATGTCTGGAAACCTCGTGAAATACTTAGATTGTTGAAAAAA
>NC_142945.1:9426603-9454103 GCF_046866305.1 Octopus bimaculoides | reverse complement strand
CGGAGTTTTCTATCTTCAGTCGAGTTCTAGATTATCTTTGCAATTTCTGCTGTTATGCTTGAGATTGCGCCAATCTGGCCAGCCCCAAGGAAAAACTAAGCTAAGAGCATTAGATTTCTTGGAAGAAAGCAGCGAATGTGTACGAAAACAAGGACGAAAAAAAAAACGGAGAAATGTTACACAAATACAAATGCAAATAACAGGACATAACAACAGGTGTCTTTCGACTAAGGACGAATTAAATTAAGCTGGCGTGTGTGGAAGTAAAGCCTTACGGCAAGGACATAAGATTTGACAAGCACAGGGAGGAATATAGGTGTTTCACAGATGGTAGTCGAACCAAGAAAGAAAGGTCAGGCTTGGCTGAACACCGGCTACGTGGGGAGAGAAGAGAGAGGTAGAGGCAGAGGGATAGAAGAATTAAGGAGGGGCGAGAAAAAATGAAAGGGACAAAATGAAGTGAAAGAGGAGGGAAAGTGAGCATGAAGAGAAGGCTAGGAAATGTGAGAGAGGGGGGACGAAAGAACGAAGAGTGGAACGAACGAAGTAAATGTGAAAGGAATGATAGAAAGAAAGAAAGAGTAAAAGAATAGAAAGAATAATAGAGTCGTACAAAATTTAGATCCATATGTCTTCATGTCTATGTTTGTCACCCGCCACCGCTTGACAACCGGTGTTGGTGTGTTTACATCCTATGTAAGACGGTAAGCTGGCAGAATCGTTAGCACGCACAGGGCATTTCGTCCGTCTTTGCGGCGTTTGACTTTGTCTTTCATCCTTTCCGGGGTCAATAAAAAAACTACCAGTTGAGCCCTGAGGTCGATGTAATCAACTAGCCCCCACCCCCACCAAATTTCAGACCCAGTGCCTATATTAGAAAAGAATGCTTTATCAGTAAGGCAACGAGCGGGCAGAATCGTTAGCACACTGGACAAAATGCTTAGAGGCATTGCTTTCGTCTTTACGTTCTGAGCTCAAATTCCACCGAGGTCCACTTTGCTTTTTTATCCTTTCTGGGTCGATAAAGTAAGTACCAGTTGAACACTAGGATCAAGATAATCTACTTACCACCACCCACGAAATTACTGGCCTTTTACCAACATTTAAAATCTCTCTCTCTCTCTCTCTCTCTCTTTCTCTCTCTCTCACTCTTTCTCCCTTTCTCTCTCTCACTCGCTCGCCCTTGTTTATCTGTGTGGTTGCGGCGGGGAGTTATAAAGACGAGTCTTGAATCTTCTGGCCTATCATACACGTATCACAAACGCCATTAAAGTTTTTTTTATTCCTTTTGCGAAGCTATTTCGAAAGAACTGCTGAGAGCGTTGATAGAAACGAAGATGGCGAAGGAGGAAAAGGAGGCGGCGCTAAAGTGGGGATGGTGTTGGGAGGGCGCCGGAGGTGGGTTGGTGTTTAGGTGAAGTTAATGAGGAAGATATCGCTACTGAAAGACGGAGATAAATTCAAGAAAAGAGACAGGAGGAAATAAGGTCACGTTAATGAAAATGGCCGCTGATAACTGCATTAATGATGCAAGTGACATTTGCAACACCAACAATAGCAAAAGCTGTATTAGCAACAATGCGGTGATAAGGACTACTTAATTTTGACTCTTACATTCATCAAATTCTGTCTATCTACCTATGTCCATCCATCCATCTATCTATCTATCTATCTATCTATCTATCTATCTATCTATCTATCTATCTATCTATTTATCTATCACAACACACACACGCACATATTCTTTTACATTTACTTGTTTCACTTATTTGACTCCGGCCATGCTGGAGCACCGCCTTTAGTCGAGCAAATCGCCCCCCCCCCCCCCAGGACTTATTCTTTGTAAGCCTAGTACTTATTCTATCGGGTCCCATTTGCAGAACCGCTAAGTTACGGGTACGTAAACACACCAGCATCGGTTGTCCAGCAATAGTGGGGGGGGGGGACAAACACAGACACACAAATACATACATATATATATATATATATATAAGAATAAGGGCAGGGAATCGTCAATTAATAATAGAATTAATAATTAACAATTTTGCCAAGTAGTTCAATATGAAAAAACCTTTATCGGTAAAACCATTTATCATCATAAATATATAGGGATTAGCATTGAGTTGCTTCTCCAACATACTGAAAATTTAGAAATAGCAGTCAAAGAACTACTGATTCTAAACTACAAATTTTTCTCTAAACGGATGGCGATATTTATGGCACACATAGAACAAAAAACCGGAGGGAAAATATATATATATATATATATATATATATATATATATATATATATATATATATATATATATATATATATATATTTACTTATGTCTATTTCTTTATTTACCGGTCAAGTTCTCTCTGTTACTCTCTCTCTGTTACTCTCTCTCTCTGTTACTCTCTCTCTCTCTCTGTTACTCTCTCTCTCTCTGTTACTCTCTCTCTCTCTCTCTCTCTCTCTCACTCTCTCCGTCTATCTATCTATCTATCTTCTCCTCTCTCTCCCCCTCTCCCCCTCCCTCCATCCTTCTCAATAACTTCACACACTCTGTAATTACTTCAGCATGATTCCTCTAAGGAATACATCTCCGCCTTCATTATTCATTCAATATACCGTTCCATACTATTCCAGTCACCTACTTTACGCATTCCTTGATTAGAACTTGTTACCATTTGCAAGATGCCAACATATTTCTAAGGAGATTCTTTGGTCATTTCAAGTTATCGTCCATTCTCTTCTTTCACTTTATGCTATTTTTTTTTTATCTATTTTGCTTTTGTTTTATTTTATTTTTTATTTTATTATTATTTTTTTTTGTTCTTATCAGTGGACATGTTTCCAGCTTTTTATCTAATACTCTCCGTTTCACACCCATCATTGCCTTGCAAATCTGTCAATCCCGTCACATAGAGACATTACAGACAACAGCACACACAGAAATACACGCGGGAACATGCTTAAGTTATCCGCATACATGGATATGTATGTATGTATGTATGTATGTATGTATATATGTATTTGTATGAATGTATATGTATATGTATATATATATATATATATATATATATATATATATATATATATATATATATATATATATATATATATATAGTGAAAGAGATAAAAAGATATATACATGCATACATGCACATATATATGTGTGTATGTATGTATGTATGCATGTATGTATATGTGCATGTATGCATATATGTATGTATGTATATATGTGCGTGTGTCTGTGTAAAAATATATATTTACATATATTTGTATGTATATATATATATATATATATATATATATGTGTGTGTGTGTGTGTGTGTGTGTGTGTGTGTGTGTGTGTGTGTATTCAGAAAGATATATAGATATATGTACGAATATACGTATGTAAGTATGTAGGTATGTATGTATATGTATATGTGCATGTGTGCGTGAATGTATGTCTGTCTATCTTTATATAAATATATTTATATGTATGTATGGATGGATGAATATATTTCTATGTATATATGCATACATACACCATATATAAAAAGAAACCCCTGGATGAGTCGCTATATACTCGCGCGCCATGATATAAATACAGCAGCTAAATCACACACACCCACCCCATGCCCCGCCGTCGTAACACACACAAAAGAAGTCGGACATATTGGGTGATATAGTCTGAGACTTTCTAAGCTGAAAATACCGAAGAATAGTCAACAGTCTTGACAAATAATTCTATAATATGGTCTACAGGTTATTACAGCAGCAACATGGAACAAAGTTAACATACAAGTAATGAAATATTCGAACTAAGACATGAAGGTGTGAAATACGCAAATTGTTCTCTCCAGTTTGCCTTCATTACTAATATCAGTGTGTGTGTGTGTGTGTGTGTGTGTGTGTGTGTGTGTGTGTGTGTGTGTGTGTGTGTCTGTGTGTGTGAGTGTATGTGGATAGTTAACGAAGGTGCACTGTTGAAGATGGAACGCCAAACACTATTAAAGTATGCTTATACAATTGTTCGTTGATTTTCTTTCGGTCCGTACGCTTACGTTCGTCGTCTCATACACTGTTGGCTAAAAATTCTATAGATATGTACTATAAATACATCATAAAAAGAAAAAGAAAAGAAGCAGTATTAATCTTCCTGTAATATATACATACATACATATATATATATTATAAAGAGTAAAAATCATTAATGATTTTACCAAGGGGTCAGCGCGCAAGTAAAAACTTTATAGGTAACTTTTACAAATATTATAATAATTATATACGTAATTATAACAAAGGATTGGCTATAAGCCTCTCCACGCACTAGAAAAATAGACGCCAAAAGACGCTTATTCTAACTTAAAAACTCCGAAAAATAAAACACGGGCTGAAGTCGAGCAAAAGAAAAATAATGAATTAAACTTTTGGTTAAACGTGCTTATAACCAACCCCTTGTCATAATTATTTATATTATTATTATTATTATTATTATTATTATTATTATTATTATTATTATTATTATTAATAAATTTGAAACCAATATTAACTGTAGATGTCACTAATGACTCTACCATTAACTAAATATTATAATTGATTCTAACTACATATTATCATTGACTCTGACTAGACGTTACTGCTTGACTCTAGCTAAGAACTGTCATTGACTCATTGCAGTCTTTAATACCAGCTGGAAATCATAAAAGAAAAAAAAACTGCTGTATGAATATAATCATTTCTACTATAGGCACAAGGCCTGAAATTTTGGGGGATGGGAACAAAGTCAATCAGATCGACCGCAGTATGCAACAGGTGCTTAATTTATCGACCCCGAAAGGATGAAAGGCAAAGTTGACCTCGGCGGAATTTGAACTCAGAACGTAAAGACGGACGAAATACCGCTAAGCATTTTGCCCAGCGTGCTAACGGTTCTTCCAGCTCGCCGCCTTACTGTATAAATATATTAATAACCCAAGAACGCGAGCAGCAAAAAGAGTTAACTTACTTGAGCTCTCACGATAGGTGATATCCATTAGTATATTATAAATGATTTAACCCTCTCTGCTTCCAACTTACACGCATCTGTAACTCGAAACATGAAAAGAATTTCTAGTGAGAAAGCTCCACAGATTTCTTGAAATAAAGTCATAAGAGAATTAACTCATCGGAATACCCAGAGGGGAATCGAACTTACGATACAGGAGCGAGTAGTATAATACATTATCCACTTCGTTTGTTGTGTTCGTGTTTAGATATAACATGCATAAAAAGTAAAATGTGTCAGATCTAATCACAGTATGTTAAATATGAATCGTAGTTATGTTGTCGGATCTATCTAGAAAACAAAAAAAAAAAGTTGCGCCGTCTGGCACCATCTACATCACCACCACCACCACCACCACCACCACCACCACCACAACTTGCATCATCTGCCGCATCGTTGCATCGTTATCAGACAGCGATTCTCTGTTGTGTTTTTGTGCACGCTTGATGCAACAGCAGTGCATTTAGTACAAGCATATTTTTCAACAGAATTCACAGAATCACATAAGAAGACGAAATAAAATAAAATAAAATAAAAATGAAATAAAATAAAATGAAAATAAAACGCAACAAATATAATAATGATCGATATTATTCAATAACTAAATTTATCGATAATTGTGTTTGCTCAACATTGATGTTTTTTCACTCATTTTTTTTTTTACTTTTACTGTTCTTGTTGTTCATATTATCTTTACTGTTGTTGATGTTGTTGTTGTTGTTGTTGTTGTTGTTGTTGTTGTTCTTCTTCTTCTTCTTCTTCTTCTTCTTCTTCTTCTTCTTCTTCTTCTTCTTCTTCTTCTTCTTATTATTATTATTATTATTATTATTATTATTATTATTATTATTATTATTATTATCATTATCATTATTATTATTATTATTATTATTAGTAGTAGTAGTAGTAGTAGTAGTAGTACCATTATTATTATTATCATTATTATTATTATTATTATTATTATTATTATTATTATTATCATTATTATTATCATTATTATTATTATTATTATTATTATCATTATTATTATTATTATTATTATTATTATTATTATCATCATCATTTTTATTATTACTATTATTATTATCATCACCATCATCATCATCATCATCATCATCATCATTATTATCCTGTTGTTGCTGTTGTTGTGTGTTATCATTGTCGTTGTTCTTGCTATTGTTGTTGATGGTATTATTGCTGCTGTTGCTGTTGCTGTTGTTGTTGTTGTTGTTGTTCTTATGTCTTGAGGAGAGCGGACATGTTCAGACATAGCTCGGTGGCAGAGTCAGATTACGTGTTTGCGCTTAATGGAAAAATAAATAAATAAACGCATAACTAAACAAACTAAATAAATACACAATTTGAGTGAGTATTACTCTTTAGAACGTTTAATTATCCACTCTCTCCCCCTCTCTGTCTCTCTTTTTTTTACTTTACTTTAGTGTAGAAAACAATATAAAAACAAAGAAAAAACTAGCTTTGCTGTCCGACATTTTGATTTCATTCTGTAAATATTCACTTCCTACCGTATAACATGCGTTGTGCTAGTATATACCAACATGTCTTATTCGTCTGGCTTACACGCTCCCAAGAATTTTGAACAAGTCTTCGAACGTTCTGTAAACACAAACAGTGAAGCCACGTGGCTTAGAGGTTAGGATATTCGGTTCACGAGCGTAAAGGTCGTCAGTTCGATACCAGGCGTTGCTTTGTGTTCTTGAGCAAGACACTTTATTTCACGTTGCCTCGCTACACACTTTGCAACGCAGATTCTACCTGAAATATTGCGTTAAGGGTATACTCAGCCATTTACGTTTGATTCTATGAGTAAGAATTTCATTCGATCAAGCAATTGGCAAACACATCTTCAGAACCATCGAGGATCCATATACTTTCTTCGTGTCCTTATTTCGAAGATATGCAAGGTAAACCCACTAGAATTCTGAAACTGGGTCTTGCAAACAGAACATGGGTTCCTCAGTAACGATGAAGTACAGAACTTCAATAGGACATTCCCCCACTTATGAAATAAACGTCTGGCCTTGTGCCGAATGCTAGAAATCAATATAAATATGTTTTGGTTTTGGCTGAAAGCCAAATCTTGAACATTCTGGCTGTTCTAATATCTTAAAAATGAAAACTTTTGAAACACACTGTTTTGTAATGTTTGCCTTTTTGATACAAGACTGCGTCAGGGTCATAAAAAACAATAACAATTCTGACAAGCCGAGACACCATAAAATTCAAAAAGAAGAAAAAAATCAACAAGTTGTGCATTATAAAAATTAGAATGCTCTGTCTGGTTTACGGTAATAGAAGTGAAAAAGTAGATAACAGCAATAAATTTAGACAGGGTTTCAGTGGAGGGGAACAAGAGAGACATATTGAATAACGTAGTTCTGAACAGAAGATTCTTGAAGGGCACATTGGTTAACGTATTCCTAGATAGGCTATGACAATGACACATTGGATGATGTAATCCTAGATGTACTATGTCTGACGGACACATTAAATAATGTGAGAGACATATGTGTGAGAGACAGACACATTAAATAATCCGAGAGACATATTGAATAACGTAGTTCTGAACAGAAGATGTACTATGTCTGACCGACACATTAAATAATGTGAGAGACATATGTGTGAGAGACAGACACATTAAATAATCCGAGAGACATATTGAATAACGTAGATAGGCTATGACAATGACACATTGGATGATGTAATCCTAGATGTACTATGTCTGACGGACACATTAAATAATGTGAGAGACATATGTGTGAGAGACAGACACATTAAATAATCCGAGAGACATTGAATAACGTAGTTCTGAACAGAAGATGCTTGAAGGGCACATTGGTTAACGTAGTCCTAGATAGGCTATGACAATGACACATTGGATGATGTAATCCTAGATGTACTATATCTGACGGACACATTAAATAATGTAGTCCTGGATACATTACGGATGAAGGACATTTGGTATAATACAGTCCTAGATACAACATAGTGAAGGCGCGTGGCTTAGTGATTAGAGCATTTGGCTCAAGATCGTAAGGTCATGAGTTCAATTCCCGGCGGCACGTTGTGTCCTTGAGCTGGACACTTTATTTCACGTTACTACAGTCGAATCAACTGGCAAAAATGAGTTGTACCTGTATTTCAAAGGGCCAGGCTTGTCACACTCTGTGTCACGCTGAATCTTCATAGGAACCACGTTAAGGGTACGCGAGTATAATAAAATACAAAGTAAAGAGCATGAAATATTATTAATATTATTATTATTATTATTATTATTATTATTATTATTATTATTATTATTATTATTATTTTATGATTTTTACTTTGTATTTTATTATACTTCTTTATAGTGTATTTACTTACTAATTTTTTCTATATGTGACTGTGGATTTTCATGGATGACTTCATGAACTTTAGTTCTTTTCTCTAAATTATATATATATATATATATATATATATATATATATATATATACATCATGAAGTTAGACTGCCAGAAGTGTCTTAGTTATGCAGTGCCGTACTTTTGTCCCTGTTTTCCACACATTCTGCGCTTGCTGTCAGACAACATTTTGTAAATTATCGTCGTCATCAAATTCGTTTAAATGGCATCTCACTGGAAAGTAACTAATGTTTCTCTGCTGTGCTGTGTGTGTGTGTGTGTGTGTGTGAGTAAATTTGGAGATCATTTCTACTCACACAATAACGAATAAATCTGATCAACATGGAATACTGTTGAAAGTCATTTTTTTAAAAACTTTATTCTTCACCACCATCCTTTCAGCCCTTTTTCTTTCTTTTTTATCTTTGTATTTTTTCTTCTTTCTTCTCTTTCTTTATTCCTTACTTTCATTTTTCTCTTCGCCGTGTTATTCTTTTCTTTCATTCTCTCTCTCTCTCTCTTTCTCTCTCCTTCTGTCTCTAACTTTCGCTTTCTCTTTCTTTTTTTTTTCTTTCTCCTCTTTTATCATTTCAGACATTCTGAAAAGAAAAACAAAAAATGGGAAAGAATTAACAGAAAGAAAATCAAAGAGCAGAGATTTGAACTTATCAAGAAACGAGTTGTGAAATGCCAAAAACAATCAAAACAACTTAAACAATAACAACAACAAAAAAAAAATGGAATTTAGGGAATTCCTCTCAGAATCTTCCCACCCTGTAAAGCTGGTATCGAAAAATTAATAACAAAAACTAATTATAAATGAATAAATAATAAAATAAAATTGAATTAAATAAGAAAGAAAAAAACGAAGAAATGTTACGAAAATTCGTGTTTATAAATTTCATAATCGGATTTCATTCAGGTCTGTTCTTTATTTTGTTGATGGTGTTGTTTGTGTGTTTGTGTGTTTGTTGTTTGTTGTTGTTTTCATTCTGTTAAGGTTATCTTTAATGAAGAAGGAATTCACTGGTTGGTGCAACTTATGCAGACGATAGTTTTGGAATACGTGAATGAAGAAAGAGATAGAGAGAGAGGGGGGAGGAGAGAGAAACGAAAGAAAGAAAGAGACAAAGAAGAACAAGAACCGGGATGGTGATGAGGAGAAGGGGGACGAGGAGGAGGATGAGGAAGAAGAAGAAGAAGAAGGGGAAGAAGAACGCGAAAACGAAGAAAAGAAAAAGAAGACGTGGAGGAGGAGGAGGAGAAGAAGAAGAAGAAGAAGAAGAAGAAGAAGAAGAAAAAGAAGAAGAAGAAGAAGAAGAAAAGAAGGAAAAGAAGACGTGGAGGAGGAGGAGAAGAACGCGAATACGAAGAAAAGAAGGAAAAGAAGAAGACGTGGAGGAGGAGGAGGAGGAGGAGGAGGAGAAGAAGAAGAAGAAGAAGAAGAAGAAGAAGAAGAAGAAGAAGAAGAAGCGTAAAATGCTTACCCCTACCATCTCCACTCACCACCTACGCACTCGCAACAACGAAAATAAAACAACAAAAACCAAGTGTACCGAAGACGAAAATAGCGAAAATAATCCAAGAAAGAAAAGAAAGACAAGGAGAAATAGAAAAAAAATGAGAAAAAGAGAGAGAGACAGACAGAGGGGAGACGGAGAAGTTGTAGTAGAAAGAGCGAAGAGAGATGAAATACAAAGAAAGATAAGAGAGAGCGAAAGATGGCGTAAAAGAGAAAGTGAGATAGAAAGAAACGCAAAGGGAAACACTGTGTAAGAGAGAGAGGGAGAGAGAGAGAGAGATTGTTTTAGGAAGAGAAAGAGAGGAGAAAGTAAAATACGAAGAAAAAAGCGAAAGAAAGAGAAAGCAAGATGAGGGGAGAATGAGAGAGGGATTATGTGTGTGTGCATGTATGTGTGTGTGTGTTTGTGTGTGTATGTGAGAGAGAGAGAGAGAGGGAGAGAGAGGGAAGTTGTAGTCAAAAAGGAAAGAGCGAAGCGAGAAAAATACAAAGAAAAAAATGAAAGACAGAGCGAAAGAGAGCGAAAGAAATAGCGAGATAGAAAGAAAGACAAATAGAGAAAGAGAGAGAGAAAGAGAGAGAGAGGGAATCGTTGGAGAAAGAGAAAGAGAGTAAAATACAAAGAGAGAAGAAAAGAGAGAGCGAGAGATAGCGAAAGAAAGAGAAAGCGGAATAGAAAGATAAAGAGAGAGATAAAGAGAGACTGTGTAAGAGAGAGAGAGAGAGAGGTCGTTGTAGAAAAGGAAAGAACGAGGAGAGAGAAAATACAAAGAAAGAAGAAAAGAGAGAGCGAAAGATGAAGAAAAAGATAGCGAGATAGAAAGAAAAACAGAGAGAGAGACACGTGTGGTGAGATGGGTGGCGTTTATCAATAAAGGATGCTGATAGCAGTTTTCCTAACCTCGAGATTATAAAATTTATGATATCAATATATTGGCCTCGTTTTGACATGTTATCATATGGCTTCGGTCAAGCAGAATGGGTGGTGGTAGTGGCGGGAAGAGAGAGAGAAAGGGGGGGGAGGGCAATGTCCACGAGCTTCGTATACATACATCATACGCCGTCCAGCTTAGTGAATGAGATCGATATGTTAGAGGCTTTGACTGAATATCATCTGAGCTAAGACATCGTCAGCGTTCGGACGGAGACGTTCTCAACCGGGGTCCATGTGGCCCTACGGGCTTCATGTGACCCTCGGGGGGTCCATATAAGATTTTGTTGTATAAATTAATTTGAAATAAGATACTTATACGTCTTCTTCTTCTTGCGTCCTTTTTAAAGCCTAGCCAGGCTCATGGGCCCGGTTTCCCGGTTTCAATGGCGTATGCGTTCCCCACCTGGACGGGATGCCAGTCCATCGCAGCGTTACTCATTTTTGCTAGCTGAGTGGACTGGAGCAACGTGAAATGAAGTGTTTTGCTCAAGAACACAACGCGTCGCCCGGTCCAGGAACCGAAACCGCAACCTTACGATCATGGTGCTGACACTCTAACCACCAAGCCACGTGCCTCCACACTTTTACTTCTACAATAGACAAAATATTTCAACAATTCTTTTTATATACAGGGCGTCCACAAAGTCTGGGTACATGGAGTAAATAAAATAGTAACATAAACAATTAAATATAAGAAATAATAATTTCTTAAAGTATGTGTTAATCCCCATGTACGCAGACTTTGTGGACACCTTGTACAATTTCTAATAATATTTAACAAACAAAGTAACCAGTTAGGAAATCTCTATGAGAGATGAAAGTAGTGACTATACTGAGAAGTAATGTCTGTCGCCACTTCAACATGGCTGTTCCGTGATAGTAACGTCGGTTCAACAGCCATGTTGAAGTGGCGACAGACATTACTTCTTCCTATTAATCTATAATAATAAATAGCAAGTTTGTGTGTTTGTGAATTTGTTAATTTAACTCCTTCGAGACTATCCAACAGACCTTGATGAAACTTGACACGTGTGAGGGGCTTATGCCCCTGCGGTCACTCACGCACTTGGAATTTTAAAAAAATCGATTTTTAATCAACAACGATTTTTCAAAAATCGTAAAATTTCGGCATTTTTCGCACAGGCCATCGTGACACCAATTTGACGGAAAATGCCGAAATTTAACGAAAAATGTTTCATGGGTATAGACAGACAGTTTATTAACGGTAATCTATTTAGTATTTGCTAATTCTTCATTTCAATGCGAATTGTTTTGATCGGCTAAAACTTATTATTTCAATTCGTTGTTTTAATTCCCCAGCGTTTTAGGTCTTGATTAGGTAAGACCATTTTAATTCTCAAGCAAAATTTATGCATTTTGTGCACTAGCTGTCGTGATATCAGTTTAACGAAATCTGCCCCAAAGCGTAAAATTTCGCCATTTTACGCATCTGCACAAAAATGATGACGACACGGGTTCGCTACCAGACTGCTCATTTTTCGTCAAATTGGTCCTACATCCGGGTTCGCTACCATCCCCTGTCGGAGTCTCGTGGAGCTTCATGTGTTTTCGCTCAAAAATATTCACAACGCCCGGTCTGGGAATCGAAACTGCGATCCTACAACCGCGAGTCCGCTGCCCTAACCACTGGGCCATTGCGCCTCCAATAACAGGTCAATGTAACAGGTCTATATAACACGTCTATATAAAGCAGGTCTGTATAAAAGAACAACCACGATGTGTATTCCACATCGATACACGTTATATTGCAGCCGATACCATCAGCACATATTTTCTCCACTAAAATGCTGTTAAATGTTTCCTATAGACGTTTTATTTTCACTGAGAAAACAGTAGTTGCATTTTCACGAAAGCAAGTATTGATGGTCCTTGAGTCTTTGGTCTCAAACAAGGCTGTGATTGTTGGTAAACCACACGTTGAAAATGTTAAAATGGAGATAGCGCTCAGGCTAATGTCCTACAGAAGAGCCACTGTTGAATTACTGAAAGAAGTAAAATTACAAATGTCGGTTACGTGTATATGTGTCCGTGAGTATCTTGTTTGTACATGAATGTGAGCGTCTGTACTCGACGGCTTGAGTGTGTGTATATATGGATATACGCGCTACATACAGAGATAAAGTTAAGTGTCCGAATAGTAATCTCCATTTAGATTGAAGTCGTTATGGTGGATTACAGATTGTTACAATCGTTCTAGATTTATTGATAATATATGTAAATGTTAAATGTTTGTTTATAACAGACACTTGAATGCTTTATCGCTGCTTGTTGTTTAAAGAAGTCGTTTAAAGAAAATTTTATACTTCGTATTTATTGGTTTCTAAATAGAGGATGTTTTATATGATATCAAGTGACGATACACACACACACACACACACACACACACACACACACACACACACACACACACACACACACATTTATATATATATTTATATATATATATATATATATATTAATATTAATATTGAGGCGGCAAGCGGTATTTCGTCTGTCTTTACGTTCTGAGATCGAATTCCGCCGAGGTCCATTTTGCCTTTCGTCCTTTCGGGGTCGATAAATTAAGTACCAGATGTGTACTGGGGTCAATCCAGTCGACTGGCTCGCTCCCCCAAAAATTCGGACCTTGTGCCTAGAGTAGAAAAATATATATACAGAGGGGTGTAAAAGTAGGCATACAGTGGATATCGCATCAATGTTATAATTCATTAAAATTATTAACACATTAAATTACTTCGCCTCATTTTTGAAATTTTCAGTATCATTAATCATAATAATACATTTATCATAACTATAATAATACTTTTATCGTAACTTTTAATTTTTTTGATAAAAATAAATGAATAATGTGTTTTCTCTTTTTTTTTTTTCATAACTGTATACCTACTTTTGCACCACCCTGTATGTATCTTCATTCTCACCTTCCCTCCTCTTGCACTTCACCCTGTCCCTTTTTTTCTCGTTCCTGCCCAATTCTTCTGTCCCTCTCCTCTCTCTCCACGTAACCGGTGTTCGGCCAAGCATGACCTTTCTTTCTTGGTTTGACTACCACCGTGCAACATCTATATTCCTCCCCATGCCTGTCATCTCTTATGTCCCTGCCGTAAGGCTTCACTTCCACACTTCATTAGGCATGTATTCTAGGTTATCAGACAAAGGGTGTTGCTCAAGGAGCTGCCTTCCAAGTCTTATGATGTTATCAGCCTCATGTATGCAAACTTCGCAAGAGATACACTTGGACACTTGGTGGTTAAAAGATGTTGCCGAAGGAATATGATGCAACATTCAAAGGCATTTTGGTTCGAAGTTAAGCCTCTGCCGCCTTGTTTTCGTTTTAGGTAGAGGCGGTCTACGTCACTGTTTAGGTAGAAATTTTGTGTGCTTGTTAGTATTTTTCGGGTTTTCACATCAATGGCTCGGATCTCATCAAGCGTCCAGTCAAGCAGCCCAAATGTTGGTATGAGTACTGGCACTGCAAGCACGCTGTGGGCCACTGTTTTATTGAATGCAGAGTGTTCTGAGGTCCAAATTTTCTTTATTCAGCTGTAATATTCTTTAGTGACACGTGTTTTGTTACAGGTGCCATTGTAAAATATATCTTCATCTAACCCTAGATAACTGCAAAATTCCTCATCAGATACAAGAGAAACAGTCGAATCATCTGGTTTATAGTTTCCCCCCTTTTCACAACCATATAACAACATTTATCCTGACTAAACTCCACGTATGTATCTACGAATGTATGTATGCATATATATATGCATGTATGTATGTCAGAGTGAGCATATACGTATGTATATGTGCATGTATATATCTACCTATATATATATGTACATTAATGTATGTTTTGCGTGTGAATGTGTATATATATATATATATATATATATATATATATATATATATGTATATATATATATACACGCACATACAACACACACACAATACACATACTCACACACGCACACACACACAAGTACCTACTCTCTCACACACTAGTGTATTATTCTTGTATATATTGTATATATGTGGGGAGGGTGTATATATGCATGTGTATGTGTGTATGTGTGTGTGGGTATATATATATATTTATATATATATATGCGTGTATATGTGTGTGCGTATGTCTGTGTATGTATGTGAGTATGAATAAATTGAATAAATGCGAACGCATATATAAATGTGAATGAATACGTGAGTGTACATATTTGTGTACGTTCGTGCACGAAAAAAAAAATATATATATATATATATACGCCTGCGTACATGAACGTTATGTCAACGAATTCCTTATTAATTAAATTTCACGTTTCTCAAACTAATTAATAAGGAAATGCAATCTGAAACCCCGCGATACATATATATATATATATATATATACTTATTCTGACCAATTCTTTGTGCCAAAGTAGAGGGCAAAACGCCACGAGTGTTTCTAGCCTTCCTTTGTATCAACTTTATAAATTAAGAATGGTCAACCAGTCTCTAACAAGACCACCCCAGCTTCCTCATGCCACTTCCGAACACGTCAATGCGTCCATAATAATTCCGGTGTGCAGGGGTGATAGCAGTATGAGGAAAGGGGACGAGGATCTGTTTAATTACTTCAGACTTTAAAACGCTTCCTTTCGTACGATATTTTACGTGTATGTGTGTGTGTATACATATATGTATACACACACACACACAGATATATATATATATATATATATATATATATATATATATATATATATATTGATAGAAAGGACAACAAAAGAAAGAAAAGAGACCTCGATATTATGTAAATAGAGGAATTTATCTGTAAAATTATGTGACACTTATTCGGTAGCCATGATAAAATTCCGAGTTTCGGATGCCAGGGTGGGAACCCACGCCAACATCTTTTAATTATCCGGCCATTGAAAATTCCTGTGAAAAATAACCTATATACGCGTTGCCGTAACCGACGGAGATCCAAGCCAGCTAGTTTACTCTATAAAAATTTTTTATCACTGGTTCTGAATCAAATTTGTATATGACTTGCTTAAATAAAGACCCCCCCCCCACTTCGGTCATGAATGACTATGGAATTGTATCAAGAAAGTTACCCTCCGAGGCACAAGTGCGAGCAAGGTCGTTTATGGGAAACCAGCAGTCACCCATGCATACCAGCCTCCCCGCTCCGATGTTGTCTAAGGGAAAAGCAAAGGTTGATACAGCTTGGCACCAATGACTGCTGCAACCCATTTCTACAGCTAAGTGAACTGGAGAAATGTGAAATAAAGTATCTTGCTCAAGAACACAACTTACAACTCGGTCCGAGAATCGAACTCACCATCTCATGATTGTGATCCTGACCCTCTTACCACTGAACTATGCACCTTCAAATAACTATTGCTTATTTTAAAATTTCTATAGGCAAATGACTTTGCATTCATCGATTAAAATAATTTATCTTTATTTACACATTTTATGTTGTTTGTTTATAACATTAGTTAAATTGTAAATATCACAGAAATCGCCAAATAATTCTGAGTTAACGTCTTTTCGAGTATTACTTATGCGATGTGTGTTGTTAGTTTCAACTAGTTTAGTACCCGTGTAGATGTTCTCTGTCAGTTGGTGTTCGGAAAAGCTAGACTCGATTAACGGAATCGACAGACATCACATTATATGAGTATGTGTGTGTGTGTATCTATATGTATGTAATATATATATGTATGTAAATATACATATGTATATATATAGAAATATATGTATATATATATATATATATATGTATATATATATATATGTACACACATACGCAGACACACATATATATATATATATATATATATATATATATATATATATATATATAGAGAGAGAGAGAGAGAGAGAGATAGATAGATAGATAGATAGATAGATAGAGAGTGATAGACAAACAGACAAACAGAGACTGGATATTGCTCTAAATATATAGACTAATAAGAATTGTTCTTTCGACCACTTCTGTCTCTCTTTCCTTTTTCTCATGCGCACACACATACCCACATATACACACACATATACACACACATGCGTATGTATGTTTGTTTGTATATATGTATGTATCATATTATATACATATGTGTATGTATGTTTATATATATATACATATATATATACATATATATATATATATATACACATATCTACATATATATATATCTACATATATATATATCTACATATATATATATATATATATATATATATATATATATATATATATATATATATATATCCCATAAAAGTCTGTGTCTGTTTCTGGAAAGTTCTGGCTTTGTCTCAAAGAATTCCCGATAACCGACCAAGCAGAAATGATTGTAAGTCACCATCTATGTTCATCACATCGACCAATTCCATCGCTAATCAGAAACAATCACTAATGCTGTCGCTCTATGACGTCATTCACCTACTTCATTAACACTACCACCACAACTACATCACCCCCTCATCACCGCAACAACTACTACTACAACCACCACCACCACCACCACCATAGGCAATTCTCCACCATCACCACCACAACCACCGCCATAGTTACCATCACTACCCCACTGCCATAAACAATGCTTCCACCATTGGTCTGTGTGCAGGCGTGAGATTAATGGTTAGGGCATGCGGCTCACGATCGTAGGGTTGTAGGTTCGATTCCTAGCCGTGCTGTTTGGTTGAACGAATCGACTAGAACGCTCGTCGTCGTAACCGACCGAGACCGATCGAATCAACTGGAACGCTCGTCGTTGTAACCGACCGAGACGGAACGAATCAACTGGAACGCTCGTCGTTGTAACCGACCGAGATCGAACGAATCGACTGGAACGCTAGTCGCCGTAACCGATCGAGACGGAACGAATCAACTGGAACGCTCGTCGTCGAAACCGATGTTGGTTTGTTTGCGTCCTCGTAACTTTGTAGATTCAGCAAAAGTAAAAAGACTGATAAAATAAGTATCAGCCTGTAGAAAAAAATATTGATCTGTTTCTACAAAACCCTTCATGGTCACCGTCCAATGACTGAAAAGAGAAAACGATAAAAATTAAAGCGAATTCAGTGTTGCATAACACGCGCTCAACAATTGCTATAAAATTCTATATAACCTTATAAGATCTCAAGTATAACTCACAACAAAATACTGCATCCACCTCAACATCTGGGACGTTGCTAGAACAGCTTGCACACACACACACATACACATACACAAAGATATTCTAAACCACAACTAATAAACGTCCATTCAATTGATTAAGCGTAGTCGCTACCCTCTCACCGACAGCACTTCAAACACTGGTTCACAGACATGTTGTCTCCACTCTTTACGCTTCTCATACATTGCATACACTTATTGTCAAATCTACATCAACAGATAATTTATTCTGGTTTTCAACTCGGGTTTTTTACTTACCCAATATGATTAGAAAGGACGGGGGGAGTTTTTTCTGAGAATTTCTTTAAACTGAATAAGACCAAAACTAAAATATACGGCAGTTTCTGATACTTCTATTATCAGACTCATATCAGTTTCTTTTTTCTTTCTTTTGTTTTTTCGTTCCTTTTTTTTTAATCTCTTTTTCTTTTTTCATTCTCACAGTAAAGTTTTTAACCCTTTGCACAAAATAATTTTAGAGCACCAGAACTAAATATATAGTTTTATGTATGCAGAATTAAAATACCTTACAATAAGTTATCGTATTTCCCTAGAGGATGTCGAACAAAATCAGTCGATTAATCTATATACCGAAGAAATTCTTATAAAAGCTTTCGTTCGTTTTGTGCAAAGAAATAAAAGAGAATTGGTTAAGATTTTCCAAGCTTTTGATGTTTTTATAGAAATATATGTATGTATCTGCAAGACACATTTCGGCATAAGGAAAAAAAAAGAAAAAAAAAAGAAAATAAAAGAATAAATAAATATATAAATAAACAGCTAGAAACAAATGACAAAGCAACAAACAAAAAAAAAGATTAATCTTAGTAAATATTTATTTATTTATTTATTTATTTCTGTTGGACTACAAAGTCTCCGAGTCAATATTGTTGCGAAGGAACTTATAAGGACGATGGATATCAGAATAACGCAAGGTGTTATTGTTTTTTGGTAATGGTGGTGGTGGTGGTGGTGCTGGCGGCGACGGCGGCGGCGGCGGTGGTGGTGTCGAGGACGGCGCTGATATTAATAGCGATGTTGGTGGCGATGATGATGATGATGATGATGATGATGATGATGATGATGACGATGATGATGATGATGATGATGGTGATGATGATGATGACGACGATGACGATGAAGACGACGACGACGACGGCGATGATGATGATGATGATGATGACGATGACGACGACGATAATGATGCTGATGATGATGATGGATAACCTCAGGTTAGAAGAGAGACATATGATCAGACGCTTTCTATCCGTGGCCATCGCGTCTTTTATTATTATTATTATTATTATTATTATTATTATTATTTCTTGATCTGCGCTTAGCAACCTTTTTTACACCTCGGTGGGTGCACCAACCACTTCCCGGAATAATGTTCTTTTTCTCAAAATTCCCTGTTTTATTCTATCATTCTATTATTCTTTTATTCCTTTTACTTGTTTCAGTCACTGGACTGCGGCCATGCTGGGGCACACACTTCAAATCTTTAGTCGAACAAATCGATTCCAGTATCTATTTTATTTATTTAGTTATTTATTTATTTGTTTTATTTATCTATTTTATTTATTTATTTGCCTTATTTATCTATTTGTTTTATTGATTTATTTTTACTTATTTATTTATTTATTTATTTATTTATTTATTTATGTGAGTTTGATACTCTTACTATCGGTCTCTTTTACCGAACCACTGACTTACGGGGACATAAACACACTAACACCGTCATCAAGCGGAGAGGATACAAACACACACACACACACGCACACACGCACACACACACACACATGACATGTTTCACACACACACACACACACACACATGACGTGCTTCACACACACACATATGACGTGTTTCACACACACACAAATACGGCGTGCTTCACACACACATATGACGTGCTTCCACACAGTTTCCGTCACATCTAAATTCACTCACATGCCATTTGTCAGTCTAGAGGCTACAGTAAAAGACACTTACATAAGGTACCGCACAGTGGGACGAAGCTTCCGAACCACGTGGTTACGATGGGAACATTTTAAGCATTGTCTGCACGTATATTCTTTTCTTCTTCTTTTTTTTTTTGGCAGAATAATATCTTCAACTATAGGCACAAGGCCTGAAATTAGTGGGAAGCAGGGAGGGGTAAGTAGATCTCATCGATCCCAGTACACAACTGGTACTTAATTTATCGACCCCGAAAGGATGAAAAGCAAAGTCGACCTCGGCGGAATTTGAACTCAGAACGTAACGGCAGACGAAATACCGCTAAGCATTTCGCTCGGCGTGCTAACGTTTCTTATTTCTTTATTGCCCACAAGGGGCTAAACATAGAGGGGACAAACAAGGACAGACAAAGGGATTAAGTCGATTACATCGACCCCAGTGCGTAACTGGTACTTTATTTATCGACCCCGAAAGGATGAAAGGCAAAGTCGACCTCGGCGGAATTTGAACTCAGAACGAGAGACAGACGAAATACCGCTAAGCATTTCGCCCGGCGTGCTAACGTTTCTGCCAGCTCGCCGCCTTTGAAATAAACATATTCACCACCTGACTTTCTTTATAGTCAATGTACACACACACACACACACACACACACACACACACACACACACACAGACTGTGATATTGATTCAGATTTATTACAGAAGAGTTTGTAGAGTGGTTCAGCTGAAATTATGGTTATAGTCTGTCTGACGCTCCAGGTACCTGGCCTGCTTTCAGTACGAAATCAAGAAATAAGATTCGTTTCCCGATTAGTCTTATTTTCCGGACATATACACAACCTTCTTGCAATACACACACACACACATGTACGCACGCACGCACACTCACACACATAGACGCACACATACTCTCATATATACATAAACTGATATATATGCATGCACGCGCATACATATACAAACATACACACATACACGTGTATGTAGGTGTGTATATTTGAGTTTAGATGTATGTATGAGCATATTATGTATGTCCATATATATATATATACATGTATATTTGTATATATCTATCTATCTATCTATCTATCTATATATATATATATATATATATATATATATATATATATATATATATATATATATATACATATACAAATATGTGTGTGTGAGTATGTATATGTGTGTGTATGTATGCATGTATGTGCGTACAAATATATGTATACCGATAACGCACATATAGGTATGTATGTGTATGTATACATATACATATATATATTATGTATATTTGTATATGTTTGCATGTATATATGTGTGTATGGATAACTATGGACAAAAGTGCGTGCATATATGTGTGTGTCAGTGTGTTTATGTGTATGTATAAATATATATGTAATTTACATTTGGGTGTAATATATATATATATATATATATATATATATATATATATATATGATATATGATATATGGTTGTGAATATATGTATTTACACGAATATACACACATATGTAATATATATTATGTGTATATAGATATACATATACATACATATATATATGTATTGTATATATATATATATATATATATATATATATATATATATATATATATATATATATATATATATATATATATATATATATATATATATATATATATATATATATATATATATTGCATTCATACGCAAATATAGACACACACTTGGGTGACTTTCTCACACGCTAAGATAACGAAGATATTCTCTGCTGCAACATAAACAAACATTAATGTCTTGGAGGCATTTACAATGGAGCGTGTTTTTGGTATTAACCTACTGCAAATCGAAGCTGATCTTCAACACCGTGTATTGACTAATTAAGTAGATACAATACACCATGTATTAAGCACAGGCGAACGTATTTGGTTGATTCGCTTTTGAAAAAGGCTTCTAAATCGTACCCCAAGGAGACGTCTGCGAGACGAAACCAGCCTCTACAATACGCCACTATCGGCTGTTGATGTTGTTGTTGTTGTTGTTGATGGTGGTGGTGGTGATAGTGGTGGTGGTTGTAGTGGTAGTGGTGGTGGTCTTGAAGTGGGAGAATGGTTAGAGCATCAGGAGAAACGGTTTACAGTTCAAACACCGCCGAAGAAAACGCCTTGGATTACGTTTTTAGTGAGAATAGAATTAATGATGATTATATATTAATTTATTTTCTAGCTAATTTATATTTTATTCCTTTCACTCGCCTGTTCTGAATTTGAATTAGAAAACGAAATTAGTATAAATTGATTACAAAGAAGAAAACTAAAGGTCCTAGTTTTAAATATTTTATTATTCAATTATAATTCACTGATGAATTCCAAATAACATCTCCTAATATAATAATGAGCGTAGTGTTTTTATATATTTATGTGTGTGTGTGCGCGCACACACACACACAAATACACACACACACACATATATATATATATATATATATATATTGCTGTGTCTGGGGAGAGTCATTTTCTTTTTGTGCCTTATAATTTAACACACTCACCGGTAAAATTTTCACCTATTTCTTATTTAAAAATTTTTTTATAGGAAAATAAAAGTATAAAAATAAAAATAAGAAATTAGTGAAAATTTTACCATTGAGTGTTATATATATATATACGTATATATATATATATATATATATATATATATATATATATATATATATATATATATATATATATATATATATATATATATATGTGTATGTATATATATATATATATATATAATATGTGAGTATATGCATATATACGTACATGTATGTACATACCTACATCTACATGTATATATAGATGCATATCTGGGTACAGGACGTTGCAAAAAGAACGTAGAAAAAATGAGAAACAAAATATAAACAGAGCACAGAAAACACACAGGCTACATAGAGAACATTTCCTTCATCAGATGCCACCATTCTAAAACTAAGCGTTTGTCCAAAATCGCGCCAGATGCGGAGGGGGAGAGAAAATATTAATGAGAAAAAGGAAGAAGTGATAGATAAATAAGGAAAGGGTGAAAAAAGAAATTAGCGATTCAGTTCTATGTGAGTATAATATGTGTGTATGTGTGTTCGTGCACACACACACACAGAGGCGACGTGCTCTCGTTCAGTTTCCGTCTACCGTATCCACTCACAAGGCTTCGGTCGGCCCGAGTCTATAGTAGAAGACACTTGCCCAAAGTGCCACGTAGTGAGACTGAACCCGGAGCCATGTGACCGGGAAGCAAACATTTCTCCCACACAGCCACGCCTGGAGTCCACAGGCAATAAATTAGTTGAGAACCACTGCACCATCATACTCTCAAGGGCCCGATATTGTGTCTAATTATCGGCAGTATAACAAGTCGTTTCCTTCTTCTTTTCTAGACAAGCAAAACTATGTGGCCATCTTGTTATTTACATTTTACTTGTTTCAGTCATTTGACTACGGCCATGCTGGGGCAACGTTGAACAAAGTATTGCCTAAGATGAATAGTCTTTGAATAATAAGAAAATTACACAGCATTCACAGCCGGAATATTTTTAATCATACATTTGTTTGATCAGGGATGACCCTTAGGCTAATCAACAACAACGACGACGACGAGAAGAAGAAGAAGAAGAATATATATAATAATCACAACAATATCAATAAACAAAGAAATCAATAAATAAGAAATATATAAATAAATGGAATATTTATCAATAAAAGAAAATCGAATGTTTTGGAAATGGACGAATCACAAAAAAAAATGACAAAAACAAACAAGGAAAACAAATAAATAAAATACAGAAAGTATTAAAAATTTGGCAGAGAGGATTGTTGGCACAAACAAGGAATGCTACTACAACTGGTGGCATGTAAGCGGAGCGGGGGGGGGGGTGAAGAACATGGTCATGATGATGACGACGACGATGATGATGATGATGATGATGATGATGGTGGTGGTGTTGGTGGTAGTGGTTATGATGATGATGATGATGATGATGATGATGATGATGACGATGACGATGATGATGATATGATGATGGTGATGACAATGGCGATGATGATTACGACGATGACGACGACGACGTCGACGATGATGATGACGATGACGATGATGGTGATGATGAAGTCGATGGTGGTGGTGGTGGTGGTGCTGTTGCTGGTACTGGTGGTGGTGCTAGTGTTGGTGGTGGTGCCGCTGACGATGCTAACGGCTATGACGATAATGACGATGATGATGTCCGTGGTGATGACGACGACGATGCTTATGGCGGTTGCATTAGAAACCAAAATTCATAAAAATTACGTGTATTTTTCTTACGATCAAAAGAAGAATTATTATCTGCATATGGACGCAGCTTGTTTTCTTTGTCAGGTAAACATATCAGAATGGTGCATATGAATGTTGCGCCTATAGGTACATCTATATATATATGTATATATATGTATATATTTACATATATATATATATATATATACATATACACACACACATACACACACACATACATATATATGTATATATATATACACACACACACATATATACAACCCCCCCCCACACACACACATACATATGCAAATGCATGTACGCACACACATGTTTGTATATGAATTCTTTTGCAGGTTTCAGTCTGGTGCGTGTGTATGTGTATGTGCATATGTGCATATGTGTGTGTGTATATATTATGTATGTGTGTCTGTGTGCATGTATGTCAGTGCATGTGTTTGTATATGTATATATATATATACATACGCACGCATATATATATATATTGATATAGGATAAATACATTGCATGTATTCATATCCATATGTATATATATATATACATACATATATACATACGAACACACATATACATATACATACCAATAAATATATTTATAAAATTTTATATATACGTACATATGCGAATATGTATGTATATGTTTCTACAGAAATAATATATATATATATATATATATATATATATACTCGCACACACACACACACACACACACACAGATACATATATGTGCAACGAATATATACTTATCGTATACAAATGTGTATCTACATCTATATGTGTGGGTGTTGGTTAATGTGTGTGCGCGCGCGCGAGCGTGTGTGTACGTGTGAGTGTGAGAAAGAGAGATTTTTACCAATGTGCAGCAATGTATTTCTGGTAGGCTTTCAAGCGATTTGGCTCTGTGCCATTCCGAGTGGTCTTGAAATTCAGATATACATGTATTGTCGTTGTTCATTAGTGGTCGCCTTTACATAGAGAAGTACAACCCACACATACATACATACATACATACATATATATATGTACATATGTGTTTGTGTGTGTGTGTGTGTGAGTGCATGTGCGTGCAGAGAGACGCAGGCTGTGAGAAGGTGCCTTATACGTTCGCATTTACATTCATACATGCAAACATATATGCATGCATACGTACATACTTACACACAAAAATACACACACACACACACACACACACACACACACACATATATATTATATATATATATATGTATGTATATAATATATATAATATATATATATATATATATATATATATATATATATATATATATATATATATATATATATATATATATATATATATATATATATATATATATATATGCACACATACACATATACTCGTAAATACACGCAGACTGAACTGAAAATGAAATGAGTTGATTTATCGACTGGCGACTTTCAAACTGAATACTTCGGGCTGTTGAGTTTTTTGTCAAGAATATTTATCGATAAATTTATGTCTTGTGTATATATGAGACTTGCAATCATTTCAAACACACGCACGCACGCACGCACAAACATACACACACACACGCATACATACATACATATATATATATATATATATATATATATATATATATATATATATATATATATATATATATATTATAATATATATATATATATATATATATGTATATATATATATATATATATATATATATATATATATATATATATATATATATATATATATAAATATATATATATATATATATATATAATATATGTATGTATGTATATGCACATAGTTTTATAAATACATTCACATATCCTTCTGCATATGTGTGCATCTATTTGTACTTATTGGCGTACATGCTAATATATGTATGTATATATGGATGGATGCATTTATATGTGTGAGGGCACATGGTCGAAAAATCACGCCGGCTGGTTAAACACCGACTTCTGGCCCAATAGTTCCTTTGTAGAGATCGTTCTATTGTAAACATTCAGATGAAATTCTCGACGAAAGGTCATCGTGACCTTGGTATATCAACACCTACACTTCCTCAAGTCTTCTATCTTTAATCATTTTCTAGTTTAAGTCATTGAACTGCGACCATGCTGGAGTACCACCTTAAAGGGTTTTAATTCGAACAAATCGCTCCCAGTACTTGTTTGTTTTTGTTGATTTTCTTTCGACTGAGATGTTGTTAAATTCTGGTGTATTAGACAAAATATCTTCGACATATTTTGTCAGTGTACTAAGTTAACGCAATTGCGTATTTGTTAGTCAATTCTCTTTTCGCAACGAATAGTTTCCCACAGATTCCACAGCGAGATTCAGTAAAATGCCTTTGTTTGATATATGATATTTTCATTCATGAAACTTCAAATTCGAATATAAATACGCTCCTCCGTGTTCAAATACAAACATCGAGGTCAGACGTATAAGTTTGCAAAATTGCAAATGGAAGAAACCGACTTTTCGTACAGCAACTGAGTCACATGGTCATGCGTAGGAAACCTGAGCATAATTAATGTCAATGACCCGAATAGAAAAGCTAACACGAAACCATTCGTAAAGAATCGCTTGTCTATGTTTTGTAATACATTTAGCCTCGTTTATCACTGAATCAGTCATCACCAATCCGAGATAATACGATACATTCAATCGTGAACCGTGTTATGCTTACTACTGATTGATCTGTGATACTACGAGTCGCTGATCAGACGAAGATTTTGCTTGTACCACAAAAACGCTCGCTGGCGATCACCTACAATGCTCATCTACCCAAAATGCTCTAACTATCGCTTCTGTTTAGATCAGAGGTTTTCAAAACTGTGGTTCGCGTTCCACAGGGGGTCCTCAAGGACAAGACAGGGGGTCCGTGGACAGCAAATACTTTTTATGGTCAATTTGATTTTATATATGTTTTTAAATCGAAATCTTTTAATTGACAATAAACCTATTTGTTAAATACTGTTAAATAAATAAATGTAAAAATATATGTTATTTTAAGCAAATATTTATGTATAAATTTCATAAGCGTTTATAAGGGGGTCCCTAAGGTAAAGCCTGAAATATAAAGGGGTCTTTTCATGCGGATTTACGTACTCATATCCATCAACGTGGGATCTACGAACATAACAAAAAGAAAGAAAAAAGAAATACGAAAGTGCTTGGTCCTAACAAGCGGTACAGTCGAATGTATGCCAATAATTAGAATACAAAAC
>NC_142945.1:9423853-9426103 GCF_046866305.1 Octopus bimaculoides | reverse complement strand
ATATATATATATATATATCAATACTTTCGTACATACATACATAAATACATATATGCATACATACATACATACATACATACATACATACATACATACGTACGTACGTACGTACGTGCATTCATACTGCATAGAAACATACATTCGACCTTACATACATCAAACATGCATACATACAACAATACAGATTTTTAAAGACATGTCGAAACATTCGCTTATTTGTATGTTTATTATTACATGTCCATATAATACATACATAAACAAATGCCTGTGTGTGTGAGAGAGAGTGTTTGTGCGCGCGTCTACGGGAGTGTGCTGTAGGTGTGTTGGTGCCTTTCTGTATGTGTACCAAATTATAAGCAATGTTTTTGAAAATTGTTCCTGGTGTTCAATCAGTTGGCAAAGAATAGGCAAATTAGTGGAATGTAGAATGTCCTCCGGCGTAGTTTTTGTGTTCTGGATGGGGTGTAACAGGGTGATAATAGGAAAGGAGAGAGAGAGGGGGGGAGAGAGAGGGAGAGAGATGTGGTGGGGAGCAACGTAGATATATTGATAATGAGGAAGACAGACTGAAAGGATAGTCAGGTACGTATGTGGATATATTATATATATATATATATATATATATATATATATATATATATATATATATATATATATATATATATATATATATATATAAATAGATAGATAGATAGATAGATAGATAGATAGATAGATAGATAGATAGATAGATAAATGGATAGCTAGATGGATAGATAGATAGATTGGTATGTGTACGTGTGTGAAGACAAATCAACAAACGGACAGTCAGACAGACAAAGAAACAGACAGACAGAAAGAAATGCAGACAGACAGGCTAGCAGACAGACAGACAGACAGACAAAGAACAGACAGATAGACAGACAGATAGACAGACAGATAGACAGACAGACAGACAGATAGATAGATAAATAAATAGATAGATAGATAGATAGATAGATAGATAGATAGATAGATAGATAGATGCGCTCACTTCAAAGGTAAATAGAGAAGTTAATGATGATGAGAAGCTGAAAAGAAAGAGAACGGAAGAAGAGGAGGATTTTGTTCTGGACTGGAATTTGAGGGTTTATTCTGACTGACCATCTGCTTGGTAACAAGTTTGCAAAAGAAATGTATTCAATATGAAATAAATGAATAAACAGATAAGTAAATAAAATAAATAAATAAATAAATAAATAAATAAATGGCGTTTCCTGTTTCTTTTGTTCTTCTTGTGCCGCCATTCATCTTTGAAATTTTAAGGAAATCTTGCCGGCTTCTATTATTCCAGATGATTTAAAATTCTATGTAGAATAGATCTGTTGACTAAAGCTATCTTATAGTAATAGAGAATATGACAATAAGTAACAAGTAACAAGTAACATTTAAGAAAGGCTTGTCAGTCCACCCCATGGTCCCAGGAGACAAAATGGACAATCCCACAGTATCTCAGACAATCCCACAGCTTCATGCCTTATAATGGTGTATAAATATTTAGTATGATAATACAGACGGAGATCAATGATAGCGGTTCTGGTGATGGCTACATCTTTAACAACGCTGGCAAGAAATTATATGTTAGATTTAATCCGTCGCTCGCTCTAATCTGCAAAATACTATTTCGTTCTTGAGTCTCTTTGCTTGTATTCGGTTCATATCTGTGCTTGGACAATAACTTACTTTTTTTTACCCACCAATCTTGGAAGCCCTGAATACGAATAAAGGGGCATGACAACTCTGTTTTTAAAGTCTAACTATTCGGTAAAAGGAACAGAAAAATCTTGGGTACGACAACAGAGCCTTACATACTTTACACGGTAGAAAAGTTAAGCAAATGATAATGCAGTCTTCATGCAGCTAATGTTTTATTGCTTCGCTTGAAAGTATAACTTTGCTTGAAAACATTTAAGGGTTGGCGACAGGAAGGACAGTCGGCCGAAGAAAATCTGCCTTAACGAATTCCGTCTAATCCATGCAAGTATAGTAAAGTGAAAGTGAAAGTGAAACCTTTGACAACCTAGCAGAGCGCAGTATTGCTCTTGTTACTTCGATACTGTGAATGGCAGTCAGCTGTCAAGCTAATGTGAACAACGCATAAAAGGTCAGAGAAAAGGAGATTATAAGTGCGTGTGGACTTGACTTTTAACATAAAAGCTTGTAGATTTTGTATTGAGATAATATACCTTGAAATTCCTATCCAATAATCATTGGTGTTGTAACTTTGAGAAG
>NC_142945.1:9418853-9421353 GCF_046866305.1 Octopus bimaculoides | reverse complement strand
AAAATCTCAATGGTATTACGTAAAAGAGTTGCAGGAGTCGTCAGATAGTAGGACAGAATAATCATCTTGCAAATATATCTATTACGGATTTTTCAACGTTCTGAGTTCAAATCCGGCCGATGTCAACCTCATCTTTTATTTCTTTTTCATTCTCTGGGTGTTCATTCTCTGGGTGTTAACCCATTCGGATTTACGATTGAGGGTGGGTTTGTACTCTTGTATGCAATTTGCATCAATGGAATGTGTGAGGTACTCTGATATGAGTAAGCTCATATCAGAGTAACTCACTGTAAACATTATTATTAAGATTAAGATAAAAATCATCCCCACCAAAAAAACCATCTCTACCCGTTTTGTTTTTGAAATATATATAAAGCTGTACCAAGAATTTTTTCTTTATTATTTTACAATATATAAGACGGCGACTTGGCAGAATCGTTAGCACGCTGGACCAAAAGCTTAGCGGTATTTCGTCTGTCTTTACGTTCTGAGTTCAAATTCCGCCTAGGTCGACTTTGCCTTTCATCCTTTCGGGGTCGATAAATTAAGTACCAGTGAAACACTGGGTCAATGTAATCGACTAGTCCCCTCCCCAAAAATATAGTATTATTATACTATATATATATATATATATATATATATATATATATATAAAACAAATTTTCTCCTTGTTTTTCTCCTTATTTCTTTCTGTTGAAGAGCGTAGCTCGAAACGTTAAAGACTTTCTCTATTCCCGAGCGTTAAACTAATACATCCTTTTGTTGTTTACACCACCTGTCCTCGTCTGTTGTTGTTTTTTTTTCGTAAATTCTCCCATATATATATATATATATATAAGGTACGTGGCTTAGTGCCACGATCGTATGGTCGTGAGTTCGATTCCCGGCGGCGCGTTGTGTCCTTGAGCAAGACACTTTATTTCACGTTGCACCAGTCTACTCAGCTGGGAAAAATGAGTAGTACCTGTAATTCAAATAGGCCAGCCTTGTCACACTGTGTCACGTCGAATTTCCCTGAGAACTACGTTCAGGATACGCGTGTCTTTGGCATACTCGACCATTTGCACGTTAACTTTAACATTGCCCCAGTCCACTCAACAATAAATGACTAACCCTGCGATTGACCTCGCGTTGCTTTTATATATATATGTATATATATATATATATATATATATATATATATATATATATATATATATATATATATATATATATATATATATATATATATATATATATATTTATTTACTTCTGTGCTTGTGTGTGAAAGTGTATTTCTAGTCACATTGTCCAAGATATCTTTCCCTGTTGATCTATCTATCTATCTATCTATCTATCTATCTATCTATCTATCTATCTATCTATCTATCTACCTATTTATCTATTTATTTCTGTGCTTATGTGTATTCCCAGAGTCACATTATCCAAGCTTCTTTCTCTCTGTTTGCTGTAATTATTTTTATAGAAACATTTGCCATGCTAATTATCGCAGCCCAGTGCACATCCAGCATACGAGCTAATGAGACTCCCTCAGTGGTTCTTAAGCTATATGGTATCCCCTTACTTAAAATATGTTTTCGATTAAATTTATATAATTTATACATTTTGTGTAATCTTAATCTGCGTTTAATTTACTTGTATTTAACATTAATTTTCTTAATTTATGTTGGATGCCCTAATTACATAAACGTCTGTTATTGTTAGTTCGCTCACACTTACATTACGTAATGTGAAGGCGCGTAGCTTAGTGGTGAGGGTGTTGTACGCACCATCACAATATCGTGGTTTCGATTCCAGAACAGGGCGTTGTGTTGTGTTCTTGGTCAAAATACATTATTTCACTTCTCGCCTTCGCTCTCAGCAGACCACCAGTACCCGGCCCCTAGCAGAACCTTCTGAGCACACATTGACTCGATCGGACTCATCCAGACGCATTGTGACCCGTCTTCTTCTCCCATGTGATGTCCTGGTCATCGTCGTCAACGACGGACGATCATTATGGAATATGAATGAGTAGAATGAGATATGGATTCAGAGAATTGTGCCAACCGGAATCCTATGGAAGTCACGTGGTTAAAGAAATATATATATTCCTCTGTCAAACCTCTTGATTTCATGTTTTTCTACATATTTATAATGCAATATATTATACGTGTGTATGTGTGTATGTAGGGGGGGGGATTTGTGTGTGTGTGTGTGTGTGTATGTAGGGGGGGGATTTGTGTGTGTGTGTGTGTGTGTGTGTGTGACGAGGCTGTCTTCTAGTTTCTACGTATTAGCTAAATAAGTTCTCGAAACATAGAAGTTTTAGAACGAGCAGGGAGGAGGAGAAGAAGAAGAAGAAGAAGAAGAAGAAGAAGAAGAAGAAGAAGAAGAAGCAAACGAGGAGGAGGAGAAGAAGAAGAAGAAGAAGAAGAAGAAGAAGAAGAAGAAGAAGAAGAAGAAAACGAAGAAGAAGCAAACGAGGAGGAGGAGGAGAAGAAGAAGAAGAAGAAGAAGA
>NC_142945.1:9411353-9416353 GCF_046866305.1 Octopus bimaculoides | reverse complement strand
TATCTATCTATGAATCTATCTATCTATATATATATTTATGTATGTATATGTGTATATATATATATATATATATATATATATATATATATATATATATATATATATATTGAATATAGAATAAAACATTTAAAATAAAATAAGCGTTATGATGGTGGTGGTGGTGGTGGTGGTGGTGGTGGTTGTGGTGGTGGTGGTGGTGGTGGTGGTGGTGGTGGTGGTGTAGAACCGTTAATATACTGCGCAGTCTTTACTTGAAAATATTTAAAAAAGAAGAAAAAAAACGAAGAGGCAGATGTCGAAATTACATCCTTCAAAGCTAACTGCCGCATAAAACGAGCTTATTGGCTCGTACGGCTGGCGTGACTGTGGACAAGAAAGAAGAAAAACGTAAAAGAGAGAAAAAAAAAGAAAAAAATTTTTTTAAAAAAATTTTTAAAAATGAAAACGAAAAGGTTGGGGTCAGTTAGTTGCTATGAGCAACACCAGAAATTGAACTCGTAACCTTTAAAGTAACCAAACGCCAAACAAAAAAAAAAGAAAAAGAAAATGATGAATAAATAAAGAAAATAAAAACACTCACATTGTGTAACATAGTCACAAAAATGTCTTAACTCTTTGAAAACTGGAAGAAGAAAGAGGAATAACAACAAAAACGACAACAATAACCACACAAACAAAATCCTTCGATGTTAAACTTTAAGTTTCATTTTATGGTTTTGGTTTACGCCTCTCGTTTGCAATGTGTTTTTCTTCTTCATATTCCAGTGGTTAAAGCAAACGAACAAGTAGAAAGTAATTATTCTTTTATTCCCAGAGGTTTTCAGAGAAAAAAAAATAAAATAAAAAAAAAGGACAGCTTCAAAGGGAAGTTATCAGACATAAATTGTCGGGAAAAAGTGAAAATAAATCGAATCCAAATAACAAATATTTAGCGACGCGTCAGTCGCTAAATAACGATTTCTGATTTAAGAACAGGCACAGACATGGCTGTGTGGTAGGAAGTTTGCTTCCCAAATACATGGTTCAGAGTTCAGTCCGACTGCGTGGTATCTTGGGCAAGTGTCTTCTACTATGAGCTCTGGCCGACCAAAGCTTTGTTGAATGAATTTTGGTCGACGGAAACCGAAAGATGCCAAAGCAGATTGGAACCTGGTGCAGCTCCTCGGCTTACCAGTTTTCACTTCTTCTTTTTCTTCTTCTTCTTCTTCTTCTTCTTCTTCTTCTTCTTCTTCTTCTTCTTCTTCATTCAACCTCCTACCCATTAGCCACTATATTATAAATTCTTACACTTACACGAGGCCAAAGCAGAGGATAGCCGTCGATGTTGCAAATTTTAGCTCAAGGCCAGTAATTCTTTCGTCAGGCGGGGGAATAGTCGACTACATCAACCCCAGTCTTCGACTGGTACTCATTTTATCGAGTCCGAAAGAATAAAAGTCAATGTCGACCTCGGCTGAATTTGAACTCAGAACGTAAAGACGGATGGAATGCCGTCAAGCATTTTACTCGGCATGCTAACGACTCTGCCATTTCGTCGCCTTATTGTTGGTACTCCGTCGCTTACGACGTTGAGCGTTCCAGTTGATCCGATCAACGGAACAGCTTGCTCATGAAATTAACGTGCAAGTGGCTGAGCACTCCACAGACACGTGTACCCTTAACGTAGTTCTCGGGGAGATTCAGCGTGACACAGTGTGACAAGGCTGACCCTTTGAATTATAGGCACAACAGAAACAGGAAGTAAGAGTGAGTGAAAGTTGTGGTGAAAGAGTACAGCAGGGTTCGCCACCATCCCCTGCCAGAGCCTCGTGGAGCTTTCGGTGTTTTCGCTCAATAAACACACACAACGCCCGGTCTGGGAATCGAAGCCACTCCACGCAAAACAAATAACTTTACTTAAACGTACACCACTAGTGAGGCCAGTTTCTTACATAGAAACAAAAGTACGTGTCCATTAAATGAATCCCGTAAACAAAGGTTATCATATGTGAAGCAGAAATCAAAGTAACGAAACCAGACCACTGCGGCAATCAAAAACGTTATACTGGCATGACCGAAAGAAAATTCAAGGCAAGACTTGTAATATTTACACTCTGCGTTCAAAAATTTAAGCAAACGCTGTACTGTGAAATCTTCATATTGTTATGAGAATTAAAAATAAACTGCAGACTACTGTGTCACCTGGAGGATCGTGAAAAGATGCAGACTTTACACAAATTGTAGGAGATGTAGGAGATTTACACTAAAGAGTTTCCAAAAAGCAAGGATTTGCTTGAATACTAAGAATGAGATATTCAACACTGCCCACACTTCACAAAGTACATTTCAGTATTTTGATCACCATCAACACAACAGAGAAACACATTCTGCAACACGACATTGAGTTGCACTACAGCAAAGTATTGGATATTATTATCCTTCTGCTTCTTAAGCTCCCATTTTTTTTGTTAATTATAAGTTTGAGCATTATTTTTTAAAATTTGCACGTCCCCCAATTTTTTCACACCTCTTTTTTCTTTCAACTCTTAAATTTGTTTAACTGAGCATACCAATATTTTGTATTTTTCTACTTATTTTCCAATACACGATCAATAATTTCATAACTTATCTTACATTCTCTATCAAATTTTTATAATTTTCAATAATTATATTATTTTTGTATATTTATCCTCATTTATTCGATAAAAAGTTTTTTTTTCATATTTCTAAATATTATTCCAACAATCACACTAATTCTTCCGCTCGTACGCTACTTTATCTATTATAATATGCTTTCAATGGGCCTGGCAAGGAATGTCAGTCACAATAAACCCTCCTTGCTAATTCCTATCCCCACAACTAGTCGATTCATAATCTTCACACACACAATAAAGTGTCTTGCTCAAGATATATATGTATATATATATATATAAACAGTGAAAGAGTATACACACACACTCACACACACAAGCTATTTTGAATTTCCAACTCTTGGAGAGAGCAAATGTCTGAGAACAGAAGCTGAGTGGTGCATAATTTCAATTCAAACTATTTGGATCTTATTCAAACGTGAATTATATTACCAAAAGGAATAATTAAATTAAATTAAATTCCATGTATTAAATTGCATTCTCTTCCGTGTACACACACAAATTCTCGTTGCTGATTAATTCTAATGACTAAAGTTAAACAGAAATTTAAAATATTCGTAAAGACAGCGCAATTAAACAATCATCGAGATTTGGTTGACTGTTGTCACATGTTCGTCTATTCAGTGGTTAGATGCAAAACACATAATGCATTTTTCGATTCACGTGAAAGAAAGTTATATTTTCATGTCTTCAGTATCATACGTGTAAAACACACACAATCAAGGAAAGTGTCTATTGTTAATACAGTTTTTTTTTTAAAGATGATGTTCTTTCAAAATGTGACTATTTTTCAGAGTATGGCAAATATCTTCAATAGGAAATAACTATTACAGTTAGTATTTGGAAATTCTTCAATATGAAAAGAAGTATGTGCAAGAATTCACCAATTCCAGTCTTTTGTTTCGAGAGACTGTAACAGGAATGTTATACTCCTCCAAGAAAAAGATCACACAAACGCATGCTCAATATTGGATTAATTATGTAATTGTTACTATCATCCTTTAAATTCTAGATTTATTTGTATTGTGAGATGGTAAGGTGTCGTCTAAGTGTCTGAATGTATACATATGTTTCGAGAATGTATTTTAAAGGTATTGACTGTAATCCTGTGAACATTTTTGTTTCACTTATATGTGTAAGAAAGACTTTAGTACGACAAAAAAATGCCTTTGAAAGAAACATACCGATGCGTGTTTTAAAGAATAAGATTGACGATTTACAGAAGAATTCATCTCTTGAAAAAGACTGCTTAAAATAGTTGGTTCTTCTCATCGTTATGGTTCTCTAACTTACCTGCGATTTCCAGCAACAAGATTGTTCTGATCACCAATTTTAACTCGAAATCTTTGAAAAAAAAAAAAAAAAAAAAATAAAAGCAAAGACTCCATTACTAAGATTTTTTTTTGTATTGATCTCTAATAGTCGGTATATTTTCTTCTACTTTCTATGCTATGGAGCTATAGTAAGTCACGGTAACCTCCGCTGGCTTACAAAAAAAAAAAAAAAAAAATACAAGCATCAATGTGTAGAATGTACGTTAAGTTTTTAAGATTTTACCAGAAAATATGGTACATCTTATTTTGTCGAACTAATTTCAGCTAATAGAATTGATTTTTGTTATACACAAACACACACACTATATAGGAGGTCTGATCAATAAGTACCTGGACTGTTGCCATAGTAACGAAGCTAAAGCACGCAGAGTGAAGAAGGAAGGTGTGTAGCGCGTGATCGTCGCATTGACCACGACAGAGAAAGCTGTCATGGCGATACCTGCTCAAAGTGAGTGGAGAGGAGTGTATGAGCCGCACATAAGTGTACGAGTTTCCAAGACGGTAGAAAAAATGTCGATAGTGACGAACGTTCTAAGAGACCTGCCTCTAGCAGAACTGAGAAAAACATCGCAGATGTGCGTGCAGCTGTGAGGGGAAATCGTCTTCGTCAGACTAATGATGATGAAACTGAAGTACTTGTTGCCCTTTTCCTTGTAAAAAAATAACGTATGTATGTGTGAATGCGCATGTAAATATTTTTACCCTTTGTGGTGAAGAATCACAAATGCATGCATACAGGGTGGATTCTCCTGATAATCAACAAGCGAGGGTTCAACAATTTCTTGCCAAACTGCACAGATGATTTGTTTATAATGATCCAATATGAATGTGCTCTACATAAGCTCACTCCATCCATCAAATCGACATTGCCTGTACAGGTCCATCGTATGCCACACACCAGATACTGAAGTGCTCGCGGAGCAACGTGAGATGTATTTTGCTTAACACAACGAACCACCCTGTCCACAAACCACAGCACACGCGCCTACACACACACACACACGACTGAAGTGTTTTATATCATATTATATATATA
>NC_142945.1:9358853-9406353 GCF_046866305.1 Octopus bimaculoides | reverse complement strand
GGGGCTAAGTCCATGAAACTGATCTCAGTGTTCAAATTGTAATTACTTTATCGACCTCGAAAGGAGGAAAGGCAAAGCGAATTCGGCAGAATTTGAGCTCAGAACGGATGGAAATACCGCTTAGCATTTTTGTCCTGCGTGCTAACGATTCGACCAGCTCTCCTCCTTTGCTACTAATAATAATAATACTTTCTACTGTAGGCACAAGGCCTGAAATTTGAGGGAGGGGGAAAAGTCGATTATATCGACTCAGTGCATAACTGGTACTTATTTCATCAACCTCGGTGGAATTTGAACTTAGAACGTAAAGATAGGCGAAATGCCGGCGTGCTAACGATTCTGCCAACTCGCCGCCTTAATAATAGTCGTTTCTATTATAGGGACACGGCTTAGATTTTGTGGGGAGGGGGACAGTCGATCACATCAACCTCAGTACTCAACTGGTACTTATCGACCCCGAAAGGATGAAAGGCGAAGTCGACCTCGGCAGAATTTGAACTCAGAACGTAGCGGCAGACGAAATACCGCTAAGCATTTCATCCGGCGTGCTAACGTTTCTGCCAGCTCGCCGCCTAAATAATAATAATAATAATAATAATAATAATGATTTTAAAGTTTGGCACAAAACCAGCAAATTTAGTCGGAGCGACTCAGTTGATTACATTGACCCCCATAAGGAAAGGCAAAGTCGACCTCAGTGGAATAAAATAACATCAATCATAAAATGATAATAAATAATAACAACAACAACAACAGGGAAAATGGAAGAAAAATTATAATTTTATGTTCAGAGATCAACCTTCATGGCCAAGTTATCCAACTTTTGGTCAGTGACACAAAGAAATACAGAACAAAAAAAAAAAGAAAGAAAAGAAAAAATGCTGAAAATAAAGAACAAAAAAAAAAATTCAGAAAGGGGGCAAGAAAAGGAAAGGAAGAAAAAAATAAATACAGAAGCAAAAAAAGGCTAACAAATAATAAAATGAAGGCTAAAAATATACATACACACATATATATAAGTGTGTGTATACGAATATGTATGTACAGTGAGATGTATATAGTGTATATATAGGAAAAACTGAAAAAAGAAACAAACGCTCAGGATGTTATTAAAACATATCTTCACATCTTCTAGATATGTTTCGATGGATGCAGTCAAAATATGTCCGACAGGAAGAATTATGGTCAGCAATGCATAGTTGACCATAATTCCTGTCGGACGCTTCGAAACATATGTAGAAGATGTGAAGATATGTTTTAATAACATCATGAGCGTTTGTCGCCTTTTTCAGTTTTTCCACTTTTCTCCTAAATACGACTTACTTATCCTGGAATCAAACCACGCACAAGTGTGATCATTGTTTCCTAGGACACTTAAGCAACATTTAGTGTATATAAAGATATATATGTGTGTACAACTATGTTCACAAAGCCGATGTCAACACGTGTATGTGTCCACGCATATATGTTGGTATTTGTGTGTGTGGTGTGTATACACACATTTACTAAACATTAAATTTATTACATACACATCAAGATGCATATGATGGTATAAGTGTGAATTGGACAAATATTAAACATATAACCCCCACTCCCTCCCTCTCTCACATACACACACACACACACACATACGTTTATATTTAAATGGTCACCAATTTTCTGAAGTTTTTGAGAGAAGCTTCGCGTACATAGAATTATCCTTGCCTTAGTTAAGACAAGCTGCACAAATATTATCAACTCCTTTGTGGTGGGTGGGACATGAAGGAAAGTCATCTGAAAGAGAGACCAGCTTCCTAATGAATTGTAGTGATTGGTTGTCTGCAAAGTGGTGCAAAGATCAGAGCTAGGCACATCGAGCCTCATGAATCCCTGGGATTCAAAGAAAAACATATATGCATATAAACACTCATACATACACATATATATGTAAAACACACGCTCATGTCAATGTACTCAATGCCAATAGAGCAGAGTATAAATATTTATTATATAATTTATAACTAAAATTTTATCAATGATTCTTTCGGTTTCCCGTCAGTAGAGTGGACCTGCAAACATTGCTTCAGTCCTAGGAAGGACGAGGTAGAACTTGATGAATGTCAGCAGGTCAACTTCCTAAACAGGAAATCCCAAGACATTGGTCAGAAGATTTCGTCTGTAATTTACATATCACAGTCATGCATATGCGTTCAGAGAGAAATACAAGCATCTGCATGTATTACTTCTTCCTTTCCTTAAGCTATCCATACCAAAATCATCAAATTTACACACATAAATATATCACTTTTTAAACCTGTCTCTAACACGTGGGACACAGTACTGGCTTGAGCCTTTCATATACTTGATAGCATTATTGCAATTGCATAACGAAATACAGTGTCCCTACCAACAATTAATGCATACACACACATATATATATATTATATATACATATATACATATACGTAAAGACCCACTCACACATAAATCAACATTTACACACTACTAAAATATTTTAAAAGAAAAAATACAGCAATAGAAATGATAAAGAAAGCAAATTAAAAATAAACACAAGATTTTGTTTTTTAAATTGAAATAAAATATCTTTTGCAAATACGGAAGAATTATATCAGTTTCAAACTGTTTGGTTCCTTGAAGAAAGATGCTTTCTGTTCACATTTTGGTTTTGGGGTTTGTTATGGTGCTTCTTGTTCATTGTTTTTTGTTTTTAGATTTTTAAAAATTTTAATTTATAATTTTTGTATTTAAAACCTGTAAAATATTTGGATATATATATATATATACATACATACACACACACAGAGACATATCTACTTAGATATTGATGATAATGATATTGGGATATTGGTATAACGGTTATAAAAGATATCAATACACCTAACCTAACTGCACAAGTATGTGTGAAGTATATATACACATATATAAAAACACATACATATGCATGTACCTCTCCAATTCTATGTGTGTGTGTGTGTGTATGTGTATATATATAGAGACCTGCGTATGTGTGTAATGACTGAATGTGTCAGGTGTCTGATACAACAAATAAGAATGACACAATACTGATAGGTACAGTGGAATGCTATTTCTACAAAGGTGAAACTGTTTGAGGCTGTTACTCAATATCTTTACTCCTTGCTTAATCTTTGATGAGCGGAAATAAAAACAGAACTGAGTAACAACACACGCACACAGCATCATCTTCGAAAACATTCACACACACACACACACATACATATGTTCACATTATAAGCGTGTGTCTATATATATATATATATGTATGTATGTATAATTCTTGCAGAATGTTTTTTCCAATGTTCAAGCGATTTTGAAATTCTACCACTCTGCACAACAAAATAATAGTAATGATAATAATAATAATAATATTCAACTAAACTGAATTAGATCAAATACTATAAATAGCTCTCTCTCTGGTTTATCACACAGTCACTTTTTACTCATTATCTCATTCATATTTTCTATAACATCCTCCTCCCCCTCTCTTTCTTGCAAAGATGGCCTCCCAATCATACATCCCCATCATTGTTGCCATAGATACGATCATTTCCCATCTCTCCCACCTCCTTCAAATGATTCATTATTTTTTTTTCATTTAAATCAATATCTTCCCTCAACTTAATGACATCAACTCCAGTTATTCATTTTCTTTGTCAACATATTTTAAATTCAATTATATACACTATATATATACATATATATATAAACACACACACATAAGTGGTAGATGCCGACACATATACAGATATATATATATATATATATATATATACATACACACATATGCATACATACATATACATATGTATATATATATATATATACATATATACACACACAGTAACATACACACATATGCATACATACATATACGTATATACACATACATATATACATACACACATATAGATATATATACATACATTCACATATACGTACACACACATATATATAATGCATGTATTGGCAAATATTTTGTACTGAAGCACTGAGTTCTTAAGATTCTTTGTCAACTTGTAAGCCATTTTCCCATTGATTTGTATATTACAGAACACGGAAACCAATGAGATGGGGGGGGGGGGGGTAGGTTCCCCTTGACATAATTCTACATTGTAGTAATTTTCAGGAACACAACACTTCTTGAATGTTGTGAATACACACACACACACACACACACATTTGTATATATGTAATGCAGCATTCGTTAACTTTGAACTGACGGCAGCCTAGTCGTTATGCTCAACGAGTTTCTCAAAGGTAAATAGGAGTAATTAGGAGAAAATTAGCAAATTTTTAATATACCCTACTAAACCAGTATTGAGCCCTTCATTATGGCTTGTGGTTCATCAGCTTTTAATTAACAAAAAAAAATGCGCGTGTGTATATGCATTCATATATATATATATATATATATATATATATATATATATATATATATATATATATATATGTACACACACATATGCATGTAAATTTATATATAAATGTATCTATATGCGTGTGAATGTATATACACACATATATATATACATACATGCATACACTACACAAACACACATATATATATACATAATATATATATACACACACACACGTATATGTATGTGTGAATGTATGCACACACATATAATATATATACATGCATGCACACACAAACACACATTTATATATATATATGCACACACACACACACACACACACATGGTGGTGTTAGCATGGCCACAAGCAAATGGTAGAAACCAATAAAAGTATCTAACACATACATACATATCTACACACACACATATATATATGTACAGATACCTGCATACACATACATACATATATAGATAACACACTGATACTTACACACACACACATATATGCATACATATTCTTATAACAGGCACCGTTTCGTTCTCATAAAGTTTGCTCTCTTTCTTCCTTGTTTATCTTTTTTTTTGTGTGTTTTATTGTGATTCACCTATTTTATTTTAATTTTTTTTTTGTTGCTTTTAAAATTTTTTTTTTACGTTCTCCCTTGCTTCCTTTATCTTCTTTTTTTTTTGTAAATTTTTCTTTATTAACCCTACCCTCCCACAAAAAAAAAAAAAAATCAAACGAGAAACAAAAAAAAAAACAATCCCCCCTTCCCGTAAAAACTTCCCTTCCAAAACAAAAAGGTCAGATTAAATGTGTTTATATATATATACACATATATATATATATAACACATTTATATTACACACACAAATATATGTATATACATACACAAATATATATATATATATATATATATATATATATATATATATGTGTATATATATATGAAAATGTAAAGAAATGAGGGGGAAAGGGAGGTAGTTAGGGGCGAGCGGTAGTACAAATTGATTTAACGCTAAGAGTGTTTCCACGAGGCCTCTGACTTTTGTATGGGGAACGGGTGAGCCTCAGTGTTGAACACCCAGCTGTCCAACGGCAATAGGCTATCATCAGAGAAAAGCAGGTAGAGGTACTTTAGCGTTTCAGCCAGGAAGAAGCTCTGCTGTACATCGTCCTGTGCCGGAGACTGTGAATAGACATCTTTGATGCCACTGTATCCATTTTCTGTGCGACAGTATGTCTCCAGAGCCTGGGAAAGCAAGGAAAATTTAGATAATCAATAATAATAATAATAATAATTAATTCTGGTTTTATTGGCCACAAGGGCTAATATAAATTAAAAACGTGTAAGGACAAAGACAGGACGAAGGTTACAAAGAGTTTTGTCCGAAAAGAAGAAAACAGAGGAAAAACAGAGAAAGATATAACAAATAAAACTCCCAATAGGGGGGGGGGGGCTTCGAAAGGGTACAGGTGGAAAAACCCATAAAAGCCTGGTCAGAAAAATAAGAAAGGGGGTACAGAGTCCTTTCTCCTTTTACATTATTTTTTTCTACAGGTGTATTCTCAGAATTGGTCTGTTCATACTGGCCATTCTTCCAACAGTCACCCATCTTTCAACGAATTTGCTATGAGACACCACTTCCCTCTCTACTCTCATCTTCCTTTTCAAGTGGAATGTCTCTGACTGCTACTCATCTTGTCTTGATCAGGGCTAACCAGGTGCTGAAGATTTATTACTACCACCACCACCACCGCTGCTGCCAATGAATAAATAAGGAGCCTCTATGTAGCCACTCAACCAGCTAGACATAGCAGCAGAGAATCTCACTCAACTCACATTCTAGTGTCTTACCAAAGAAAAAGGTAAAAAAAAAAAAACATTAAATAATACAGGCCAAGGATGAAATGGTTAAGGAACTACCAAAAAGGTCAGGGGGGGGGGGGGCAAAATGTAACAAAAACAAAAAGAAACCTTTGAGTTTCTTTTGGGTCTCATTGCTTACCTGGACAGCATCCCAGCCCCATTCTCGGTACTTTTTATTCTTCGTAAATCTCCACATATAAAAGTATGTTTCTATAACCTCTGGCCTTAAGATATAATATTTCTCATTTTGGCGCATGGCTTTTGCCTCTGTGTGTCCTTCAAAGCGGAAAGCTTCTGGACCAAGTCTCGTCGCTTTGAAGAAAAGAAGAGACAATCAGAAAATGAACAGTAACACATATGTAAGTATACACACACACATATATATAAATTGTAACTCATCCAAACAAGTAGTGGCACATAAGAAATAAATGAAGTTAAAAATGCACAGACAATATATGAAGATTCATTTAAATTTTAATAGGTTATATATGAAATTGTGTGTGTGTGTGTATTATTTAGTGAGCTCATTTCAGGGAAAAGACCATGGGGTTTTCCTCTTCAAAGATGCAAGGATCAACTCAAAACTTCACTGAAAGCCACCGGACTTGAGCCCAAATCAATTAAAACACAGGCCTGAGACTGTACCGAGTGCTTATTACATTCTAGAATACTTAGTTTTATATGGGAGCGTGTGTATATAGACATGTATACTGTTGCTATTATGTTAAACTGTCGTATGTCCAAATTTGGTCAAATGTGTTTTTTTTTCAGTATTTATTTGTGCTTGCAATAGATAGTTCTCTTATCTCCAGCTGCTTCAAAAATTGTCAAAGTGTAGCACAACAGTTTTGCTATGGAATGGTGAAATTATTTTTTCATTTTCTAGAGAATCATGTTTGAAACCGTTTTCTTTTTAATTAGGAAGACCTGCATGCTTAAGGGTCTTACACATGCCATACAATCCTCATAGGGAAAGCCCCAAAACATAACAAAAAAAAAAAAAGAAAACGAAGTAAAGGATTCTTTTTTTTTTAATACTCACATGATCTGTTATATGATTCGTGGCATGTTCTGGCTATTTCTTCACCAAGAGCAATGTACTTTTTAGGGTCAGACGAACCCTCAGCACCAAGTGCAAACATGCCCCCTGAAATTAAGAAGTCAAAGCAATTAATGTCTGGGTACAGACACACGTATACAAAAGCATACACATATAGAGAATTTACCCTACAAAATGAAAAATAACAAATCATACCTTCAGGCTGGATGTGATCAGTTTAAATGCTAAAGGGTTGACTCTTTAGCATTCAGATTACTCTGTTAAATTCTGTAGTTATTTGCCCTTAGTCATGTAGCTTTTAAACCAACCATATTCAGCCCAAATATTCTATGTTTCATGTTCAAATTCACCAGATATGGCCTTTCATATCTATCCAACATTCTTAGAACCCCCTCTGAATCATAAATGACCATGGCATTGCACCTAGACAGTTCCCTTCTAAGGCAAGGTTGTGTTCTGGAAGACCAGAAGTCTCCTACTCTCCATGTCATCGATGTTGTTCAAAGGAAAAGCTGAAGCTGCCAGGGATGTTGCAACTCATTTCTACAGCTGAGTGAACTGGAGTAACGTGAAATAAAAGTGTCTTGCTCAAGAACACAGCCTGGTCTGGGAACTGAACTTGCAACCTCACGATTGTAAGCCTGACATTAACCACTGAGCCATGCACCTATGCTAAAGTGAACAAATAACTACAAAATTTATTTAACAGCGTAATCTGAATGCTGCAGAGTGACATGTTCTGTTCTTGAACAAAACACTTCATTTCACGTTGTCCCAGTCCACTCAGCTGGCAAAGAAGAGTAACCCTGCAAAGGACTAGAGTCCCGTCCAGGTGGGGAATACATATTCCATGGAAACCAGCCCTTTATGTCTATGGCTTGGGAAGGAACTTTAACTTTACTAAGTCTAGAAGGCTTTTTGGTAATAATTCTGCTCACTCTGAGCTGACCTGGGACCAAACAACCCTTCCACTCTCAAAAAAAAAAAAAAAAAAAAAAAAAAAAAAGAATACTCTGTTAAACTAATATTGATTTCAAATTTTGGCACAAGGCCAGCAACTTCAAGGGAGGGAGTAAGTTGATTACATCGACCCCAGTTTTCAACTGGTACTTATTTTATCGATCTCGTAAGGATGAAAGGGCAAAGTTAACCTCAGCGGAATTTGAACTCAGAACGTAATGACAGACAAACTGCTATTAAGTGTTTTGCCTGACATACTAACGAATCCGCCAGCTTGTAAGCCTTACTGCCAAAGTAATATTAATTACGATGATGACGATGTAGATACGCGGGAGTGACTGACTGATTGGTTGGTGCCTACTACATGAAAAAAAAAAAAATCAAAACACACACAAACTCATGTATTCACTAAAACACATTTAACACACACACAATTGAAAACAAGACAGATACACACTGCTCTCCCCACCATCATCAAAAAAAAAAAAAAAAGACGAGGAACAAAAACAAGATAATAAAACAATCAACACTGATCAAAGAAACAGCAGGTTGCATATATTGAATATCTTGATGGTAGAAGGCTTTTTACTGATGACATTACAGTCTGACACACAAGAGATCATGTTGCAGATATATGGAAAGGCAACGGTAATGGCACTAGTTCTATGTCAAGATGGCACCATGTCGAGCTGACATCATACAATGTGACTTACGAAGATGAATTAGTTTCCATCTGCTGTTGTTTTGACAATGTCTCTACATTGTGTTCCCTCCCAGTAGCGTACGGTACTGGTTGTGGGGTGGTAGTGATGGTGGTCGCTGAGCGTGCTGTGTTGCTCTTGGCCTCAGTTCCATTCTGTTAAACCTTGCTTTGTGATTTTATTTCTGCTGAAAAACAGTCTTCACTTAACCCTTCAGTGTTTAGATAACTCTGTCGAATGCAAGGTTTATTTACTGACACGCTTTCGAGTTAACCATGCTTTATTTCATATGATTATTCAGTTCTAAAATGACATAGTAGGCCAGGTGTGAGAGGCTGGACCAGGCTGGTTTGAACATGAAATTGGTAAAATATTTTGGCTGGATATGGCCAGTTTAAATACTAAAGGACTATCAATTTTGAAAATAGCAAACTACTGCTACCTCTAGCAGACAGGCGTCCACCACTTTTACTTGTTTCAGTCATTTTGACTGTGGCCATGTTGGAGCACCGCCTTTAGTCGAGCAAATCGACCCCAGGACTTATTCTTTGTAAGCCTAGTACTTATTCTATTGGTCTCTTTTGCTGAACCGCTAAGTTACGGGGACGTAAATACACCAACATCGGTTGTCAAGCGATGTTGGGGGGACAAACACAGACACACAAACATATACACACACACATATATATATACATATATATGACGGGCTTCTTTCAGCTTTCCGTCTACCAAATCCACTCACAAGGCTTTGGTCGGCCCAAGACTATAGTAGAAGACACATGCCCAAGGTGCAACATAGTGGGAATGAACCCAGGACCATGTGGTTGGTAAGCAAGCTACTTATCACGCAGCCACTCCTGCGCTGTTCATAAAAAAAAAAAAAACTCTGTTGCGAGAAAGATAAAAGTCTGACAGAAGGATACCCCTCTAAATTCAGGCCATACCACTGACCCTTTTAATACCAACCAACCTCAGATGACCCCAAGTTGCATAATACAAATTCCTTGTTTTAAGGAAATGTAAATTTAAATCTCCCATCGAAATTTCATGATAGTTTATGTTCAAAACACCAGTTTAATCCTGACAAAGTTATTTCAATATATTTATTTTTCATTATCTTTGAAATTAAATGAAACAAACCTAACATATTTCAAAAGAAATACAGTAACTGAAAGGTTGATGGCAAGAAACTGTGCTGAGAATGGCAACATCAGGAAAATAAAGCTCCCTGTGGGGAACCGATTGAAACAACTTTCCAATGTGCATTCAGCAGGATTGCATTATGCAAAGTTGCAAAGCTCTGCAAGTTTCCATGAAAGAAAATATTAATTTGCGTATGCATAATTTCAATTTGGAAAAATACATTATTTTCAAATTTATCCTCTTTTAAATATTTTATATATATTTATATAATATATATCTGAAACTTTAATTTATCCCTCAGGTGAGTGACAAATTCTGTTTAATTGCATTAGAGAATCTTTGGTATCTGTGAATCATTATTACATGTGCATGCATGCATTTATGTAGGTGTGCGTGAATTCATTTCGATTTTAAAGTTTTCTTCAAACAATTTCATAAATTCCAGTGTTTTGTGCAATTTTATCTTTATGATGCACCTGTTTTATATGCACTCAAGTTCAAATGAAAATCCAATAAAATGCACATGTTTCTTCCATACGACTACAATTCTGTTATATATATATATATATATATATATGTGCATGTATATAAATACATCCCAGTTGAATATTGGCTAATAACTCATTACATATGGTGATATTTAAATAAATAAAAAAAAATAAAAATGGAAACAAAAGAAAAGTAAATAAGTTAAATAAATTTAAATAATTTTGCATTTCACAGAATTTGCCTGTAATTACAGTTATTTGAAACAAATGTTCTGCCATAGATTTATCTAGGAATCTTTTGTTAAGTTGCGCTCCCAACATCAAATAGCAATAATCAAAAAATAAGCTACAGCTGTTTTACGAAACTGATCAAAGTTCTGCATTATTCTAGAACGTAATTGAAACACACAGGGGGTAGTACTTTAGTTAGAAATATAGCATCAAGAGCTGAATAAATAAATAAATAAATGAATAAATATACAAGGGTTTAAAGGAGTAGAGTTGGGTTTTTCATTCTTCTCAAGAGAACATAAGTGATGACGTAAGTAAAGATCCTGATTTGAATTCAAAAGTGAGTAAGAAAGATTTCAGACCAAAATTTTCAGGCACGTAGGTAAATTTATTTATTATTAAATATAATATAAATTATTTACATGTTTTCAAGTTACGAAACAATTTGTTGTGGAATTAGAATCTTCTTCTTAAATAAAATTTCCTCAAACTATTTCTTTGTCATTTGTGACACCATATATACATATATATATATATATATATATATGTCATCATCATCATCATTTAGCGTCCGCTTTCCATGCTGGCATGGGTTGGACTGTTTGACTGAAGACTGGCAAGCCAGATGGCTGCACCAGGCTCCAATCTGATCTAGCAGAGTTTCTACAGCTGGATGCCCTTCCTAATGCCAACCACTCTGAGAGTATACTAGTATACTATATATATTTTCTAACAAAACTGTCCAATGAACAGGAACGTGAAACTCCGAGTAACAGTTTTTTGTTATATTTCTGCTGCTTTTAAATAAAACATATTACTCTACCTCTGGTATTTGAGTACTCTTTTTCCCACCTTGTTGCACATTTATGTGCTTACTCCAGTATATGTGTATATATATATATATATATATATATATATATACATACTGTAAAGCATTCAAACATCATCATTATATTTCCAAATTCAGCTACATTTCAGATGGAATCTTTATTCCTCGAAAGTTGTCTGTGTGTAAATCAACCTGTGTTTTTTTTTTTTATGCCTGAAAATTTTGGTCTGAAAAATTCAGTTTTTATACTGCAAAACTATGGTACTCATGCTTTGAGTACTGTTTTTTTGTTTGTGCAACCAATCACACACACACACACACAAATAGATGAATTGAGAACCAACCTGCAAAACAAGCTAAATGATCCATTTTGTGTTCCACTCGGTTAACTTTGTATTCTGCAAGGTATTTAAAACCACTTTTTGAGGTTTGCAACAATGTGGCTTCAATATGCTATTGAAAAAAAAAAACAAAAAGAATGAAAAAAGGGGATTAGTTTGATCACAAAAAAAAAAACAACAGTATACATATATCTTACTTATTTTAGTCATTGGACTGCAGCCATACTGGGGTACCACTTTGAAGAGTGAAAAGTCTAGTCAAAGAAATCAACTTAAGTACATATCAAGTGTGGTGCTTAATCTATTGGTTTAAACCAAAGTGCTAAGTTACAGAGACATAAGCAAACCAACACCAATTGGCAAGCCATGATGGCTTTACATAAAGCCACGCACCACAGTCAAAACACTACCTTTAAGATAGCATGCTAGCACTTCAGTTTATTCAAAACACAATAATAATAATAATAATAATAATAATAATAATAATAATAATAATAATAACAATAATAGTAATAATGATAATAATAATAGTAATTTAATGTAAGTAATGTAATGAACAAAGTTAAATAAACATTACGAGAAGTGCATATAAAAAGAAAGATTGTTTCATTTACGAAGAACAAGAGAGCACTAATTAGAAGAAGATAAAAAGAGGTAAATAAGCTAGAACAACAATAGGCCCTCTTCGTAAAAAGAATAATGCAGTAAAAAATAAAATAGAATATAAAAAACCCCCCACGACAAGCAGCAGGTTTTATTGATGGAATGAACAAATGATAGATGCAAAGTTGGTTTGTAATTAGGTTGGTAGACAGGTGGGTAGGATAGGTAGGTTGGTGGGTGGGTGGAAGGGGAGGTTTGCAGTGCTGTTAAAAGCTATTAGTGATTTGCCAAATAGTTTATCAATGCCACCAAATTGATTCACAAAAGGGAAAGCTCCTGCATCGCCCACCACTGAAGAAATCACACACACACATTTTATATATGTATATATATATATATATACACACACACAATCACACATAAAGAGAGCAACGGCAGCAACAACAAAAACATTAGGCATTAGTCTCTTTCCTTAATGGCAGTGTTTAAGAGTTATATACACATATATATACACACACGTACATATAATACACATATATACATACATAAATATATATACATGCTTACATATATATATATATATACATACACACATATGTAGATACATATATATATATATATATATTATACAAATACACATATATATATATACATATACATACATATAAACATATACATATATATACACATAGACATATACATATATATACACATGCAATACATATATATATATACACACACATACAAACATTTTTATTTATACATTGTATATACTTTTTCTCTTGTTTGCATACATATATATATATATATATATATATATATATATATATATATATACACAGGGTGGCCCAAAAGTAGGTGTACAGTTATCATGTAGGCACTTGAAATTTCTTTTAAAACATTTTATTACATTTAAATTTCTATCTTACAAACAGAAAAGGGATCTCGACAAAATTAACTAAATTAGCATAGAATAATGGTTTCATATTTTTTTTTTATAATTAAGATCTAAACTGTTAATATATATGAATGCGAAAATGATGGTTGAATTACTGTAAACCTACTTTTGGGCCACCGTGTATATATACACATATATATACATGCATATTGATACACACAGATACACACACACACACATATATATATATATGTCCTTTCTCTTGTTTGTGTATACACGTAATATTTATGTCACTCTTTTCTTTATAGGTTTATTTTGCAAACGGCAACAAGAATACTGTGAAAGGATGTTATATTCTCTCTTAAAATATTCATCATTTACTGGGAAGATTTGCATTTTGGTTGTTGTCATCATCATACCACTAAGCCCTTCTTAATGCCAACCACTCTGAGAGTGTAATGGGTGCTTTTATGTGCCACCAGCACGGGGGGGGGGGGGGGCATTTGCGTGATACCAGTATCTGCCATGACTGCGACCTAATGCCAAGAGTCTCAGTCATTGCTTCTGTGAGGCCCAATGCTTGAAAGGAACTGAACCACATGTCTGTGTTTGCCGCCCCCCCCCCCCCAATCACTACTTGACAACTGGTATTGGTGTGTTTATGTTCCTGTAACTTGGTGATTCGGCAAAAGAACCGATAGAATAAGTACTATGCTTAAAAAAAAAAAAAATAAAAAAAAAAGTCCTGGGGTTAATTTCTTCGACTAAAGAGCCTTGAAGGTTGTGCTCCAGCATGGCTACAGTCAAATGATTGAAACAAGTAAAAGGATTAAAGAATAAAGTTCAAACAGGGCAAACACTAATATCAGAGATATATAATCTCTATCAAGGCTAATCTGCTCCCAATGATAGGCATCTTGCTAAGCTTCCACCCATCCAAAGAGAAATTCCTGAACAAAGTAGAAGATAAATATAAGTGAAGAATGATAAGAGAACTTCAAGGTGGATGGGTGGGTGGGGGGGGGTTGATTTGAAGAGGAGAAAATAAAGAACACAGGAGTAGAAGAATATAGTAGTAGTAGTGGTGGTAGAAGTAGAGTGTGGTGCTTGTAAAGGTGATAGTGGTGGTAGAAGTAGCAGTAGTGGTGGTGGCAGTTGTAGAAGTGGTGGTTGTAGAGGTGGCAGTGGTGATGATAGTAGTAGTCAGTTAGTAGTGGTAGTGATAGTGGTGGCAGTAGAGATAGTAGTAGTGGTGGTTGTAGAGGGCGTGGTGGTAGTAGAGGCAGTAGTAGTGGTGGTGGTTGCAGTAAGGTAGTAGTGGTAGTGATGGTAGCAGCAGTAGTAGTAATAATAGAGATAGTAGTAGTAGTAAAATTCCAAAAAATGCTGAAAGAGATGAAAAGAAAAAAAAGTGGGAAGGAAGAAAGAAGGACAGACAAGGGAGGGGAGTGGCTGGTGGTGGTAGTAGGGTGGGAGAAGGAGGAAGAGGAGGCTGGTCATAAATCTTTGGAGGAAAATACAACAGAATGAAACATCAGAAGAAATGAAAAAAAAAAAAACCGAAGAAAAAGAGAAAAAAAAAAAACCAAAAGCTCAAACACTTACCTTGCACTCACTCCACCATATTCCCTTCCCCCCCAACTCATAAAATTTGAAAGAAAATGTGATTTATGTTGTTTACCTACTTCCATAATGAAGAAGGTAAGAGAAATTGGTGTTGGCCGAGTGGTTAAAGCGGTGGATAGAATGTGCTGAAGTTTGTGCACAGAGTTCAAATCTTGTCTGAAAGGAGTGTCAAATTTGGCCCTTTGTTCTCTCATTTGTTTTTTTTCTTATAGGCATAGTTGATGAGAGAAAAAAAAAAGCAGTTAAGTGGAGGAAATTTGTTAGAGTAGTGGACAAGATGCGGTGCAGTATCTTATGTTTTGGTCCAGTTGGGTACCGTTGTCTTCCTTCCTTCTCTCCTTCTCGATGAAGAGTTAATAAAAAATTTGTTTCGGGAGGTGTTTTTTCAAAATTGCACAAATATCGGATAAGACACTTTGCAGGATCTTTTGCTCAGGTCCAATTATTTCCTAAGACCAGTTCTAGTCGGTGGTGAGTTTTGTCCTCCATCCTTTTGAAGAACTTGTTCAAGAGGTTTTGAAAAACTGACTGAGTATTGGATAAGACATTTTGCATTATCTTTTGCTCTGGCGCAGTTACTTCCCAAGATCAATTCTTGTCAGTGGTCAGCTTTGTTTTCCAGCTTTTAGTGAGGTTGATAAAAAAAAAAAAAAAAAAGCTAGTCGAGGCCGATGGATTTGTGGAATTGTAAAAGCATTAGATAAGATGCCTTGCATTATCTAACTGAGTTCAAACTGCAACTAAGGATTTCAGTTCCCATTAAGTTCAAATCTTTTCAAGGGTCAATCTTGCCCTTTTTCCATTTGGGGCAAGGAGGTCAATAAGGAACCAGTTTAGGGCAGTGAATTTACAGAATTGTTGGAATATTGGGTGAAATGTTTAAGAAGTATCTTCTGCTCTGGGCTGGTCACTCCTTGAGTTCAAATTGTGACTGAGGATTTCAATTCTTGCTAAAGGTTGGGGCTAATAGTCTAACCAAGGGACTGCAATGGATTGTAAAAATTGTAATTGGCAGAGAAGGATTGTAGTGACAAGCTATGAGACAAATAGCAGAGGTATACTGTAAACAAGAAAAAGGAAATCATTCTAGCCATGACCAATTCCATAGGACCACATAATCTAATGCACATTTCTAATTTCAAGACAATGGTATGTAGTAATCTGGAGGAGATTTGGCTGCTATTTCTAACAGAAATGAGCTTAGGAAAACAAGAATGCTTGACACATGTAAGGTGGTTATTAGGTTTGTGCTTACCATAACGGCTTCGTCGTACATCTGTCGTGCAACCGTGTCTTTCTTTCCTGTGTAGAGCCAGGTTTTCAGCAAGTATTCATAGAAGCTGTCGCCCATTGCTCCGACTGAGAAGAGGTCTGATACAGATATACAAAGAGAGAAACATAACAAATTTAATTAATTAAGAATTAAGATTTGAAAATGAATTGTTGTTGACATTGTTTCAGTAAAAGAATTTCCTTCAATGAAAAATAAAACACGGGCAGGAACAAACAGGAAGCTGCAAATTATTACTTAAGATATTACAGTGATAGAAAGAACATGCAAATATGTACGTATGTATGTATATGTTCACTTCTATTTTTAATTATTTGAAGTCTTCCTGTAAGGAAGGAGCTGGTTTCTAACAATGATACAAAAGTCTGTTGTTGGGATGTAGATAAGAAAAGCAATATAACATGTTCAACTCCATAAAAGTCTTGCATATTTTTACAGTTCTGCTTACAAATTGTAAATGTGGTGTGCGAGTTAGCTGGTTGATTTCTACATCAGAAAACCTTTACTTTTCCAGATTGTCACTTAAGAGCTTACTAACAAAACCAAACACATCAATTATATATGATTAGTATAAATAAGAGTTTATAATCTGGGTACAGAGGCTGGAGTTTTAAGCCTGTACCGCTACAAAAGTACAAACTTTTTCCTGTCTGACCCAAACAACAGTATCCAGCTTGTTATGTAGATGTGTGTGTGTGAGAGAGATAGAATTAAGTTAGGTCACTCTCAGAGCTACAGGTAAAGTAATCCAGTGCAATTAGTCATATGATAAGGCTGTCAGCACCCTGCAGGGCAAAAGAAAAACTTGTCATCGGACAAATAGAGTTAACATCCATCCAACAGCTGGGAACGAGAGACGCCTAGTCTTTGTTTAGACACCTCTCTAGGAGGTAAACTAATAATGTTACACCTGCAACATTTTTTTTGCATCCAATAATGTAGACCGGTTCTTTTCAGGTGAATGCCTATATCGTTCACAAAGTGGAATTGGCCCTGCCCAAAAAAGCCTCAAGCATAGAGAGCACCTGATTTTTAACATCTCTATTACGTGTTACATAGTGTCTCTGGCTGTGGCCCAAAAAGGCAAAACACTCAAAAATTCCATGACAGAATGAAGGCTTGTGTAACCATGGGCAGTAAACCCTCTGAACACCTACTGTAAGAAGTGCCTGTCATTGTTACACTTGTACAAAAGGGTGTATTTCCATAGCAGGAATGTAAAGCCACATCCATGCAACTCATATCATGCTACTTCAATGTTTTAATGATGTGATTGTATATCTTTTGGATGACATTTTAGGGTAGGCGTGATAAGCCACATCTGGCTGGTTTGAACATAAAACAAATAGACTGTCTGGTTTAAATAATAAAAGAGGTTAAGAGAACCATGAAACGATGGCATTGCTTGAAACTTGAGTTGCTGCCATCATGTGTGGGGATAGTATAACAGTACATGAAGCAGTAAGAAAAAAAAAAAGGAGGAAAAGATGTACTTACGCTGCCCCCATTTTCCTGTTCTGGGATTAAGGTAGATAGGATACAGTCCCTGTGGGCGTTTTAATTGCTGTAAAGTTTCTCGGATTTTCATAACCTGCAACAGAAAACAGAGACTCACTGAGTTTTGAACCATGCACATACACAAACGCTTGTTGAAATACAGGGTGTCCATAAATTACCTTTACACATAAAAAAAAAAAAGAAAACTAAGGCTAACTCAACAGCGTTTATTGGAAAACAGGAAAACAAATTGAGTTTTATTTGAGACATCAGAACACTTCAATGTGGGCTCCATTGGTAAATGATCGATTTAACTTTATTATTATTATTATTATGGCATTGTTTAACACCCGTGTTCCTTGTATTTGTATTGTTCCTATTTGTTTTGTGTTTGGCCCTTGTGGCCAATAAAAGTATTATTATATTATTATTATTATCATTGTTGTTGTTGTTGAGGGCACGTACCTGGTGGTTAGGGAATTGCACTCACGATCATGATATTGTGGTTTCAATTCCCAGACCGGATGGTGCATTGTGTTCTTAAACAAGACACTTCATCTTGCATTGCTCTATAATCACTTCAGTGTGGGGCACCTTTGCACCTGTTCAGATAATGCCAATTTGATGGAGAGAAAAAAAATTTAGGCACTAATATGTTAAAACTGCCTATGTCATTCATATATATCACATGATTTCAACATTCTTTGGTCTCATCAGTGATGGACACTCAATTGCTAGAAATAGCAGTGACATCACCTCTCAGTATTAATGCTGCTTCTGTCACTAATATAAACATCTTTCATAAGCAGGAGTTTAATTGGTGAAATAACCTAAATGCTGACGATTAGACTATTGGAGAAAATCCACCAGATTTTCAATTCTATATTTGGACTGATACACTCAGCTGCTGACTGGAGAAACAGGGACATAACCCAAACTACCATTAGCACCACCCCCTCCTTTTTTCTCCCATTGATTAATGTTAAGAGTCATACAGACATGCGTTCTGTTACAAAACGCAACTGTTCTAAATATAATTTGGTGGTGCCTTTGTACAGAATACACCTGGCTTGCTGTGACAGACATTGTTCTGGCTTCAGTAAAGGAGAATTTTTGTTGTTATAGATTCCGGTTTTGCAAATTTTCCTAACTTTGCGAAATAGTTAAGAGAAAGAAGAAAAAAAACAAACAAACAAAAATTCTAAGAAATATAAAAGAAATGTATGAAAGGTATTGGAATTAGCCCCTATTGAAAGAGGAATCAAAATTGTTACTAATTAGTGACAATTGAAACTATAAAGGAGTAAAACAAATTTTGGTGGGTAATTAAAATTTAATTAGAGAGTAGGCGTGATTGTTTTTTTTGTTTTGTTTTTGCTTGTTTATATTTATAATTCTAGAGGTGTTCTACACATGTGTAGAAAAAGAAAATATAAAATAATACATAAACACACACACACACACACACACACACATATATATATATATATATATATATATATATATATGTATGTGTGTGTATATACACTGCATGACTAAAACCCTCCAAGGTGGTGCTCCAGCATGGCCACAATCAAATGACTGAAACAAATAAAAGACTATACATACATATATATATATATGTACACACACATATATGTGTATATGTACACACACATTCATATACACACACAAACATATGCATATAGCATACTTATAAGTGTGTGTGTGTATATATATTTATATTATATGGTGGGAGCAGTTTTTACATATTCCTTCATTGAAATTCTCCATATTGGAAACCCATCTACACTAACTTTCTTCCACCACCACTACGCACACACACGCACACACACATCAAAATATTTCTTAGGATATATTTTAAATTAATTTTTAACTATTTCCAAATATGGCACTGTTAAAAAGAAAGGGGCGTTTTTTTTCCAAATTACAAAAAAAAAAAAAAGGCAACAAAAAAGAAAAATCTTTTCTTTTGTGTCCTCACACTTGCACCAATTCCACGTCTAGCAATATTTTATTTGATGTATGTCAATGAGGAAAGGAAAAATTTCCCTGTTTTCATTTTTTAAAATATTTTTTCCACTTAATTGCTTGTGATTTTTTTGATTTTTTTCCCTCGTGTTTTTCTCTCTTTTTCCCAACCAAAATATTTAAGTTCTTCAGGAGTTTGAACTCTCTTGACAAACAAACTGTAATTGTCTTCACCATTATTATTATTAAGGCGGCAAGATGGCAGAATGGTTAGCACGCAGGGTGAAATGCATAGTGGTATTTTGTTCTGGGTTCAAATTCCGCCATGGTCGACTTTGCCTTTCATCCTTTTGGGGGGGTCGATAAATTAAGTACCAGTTGAGTACTGGGGTCCATGTAATTGATTTGCCCCTTCCTCTAAAATTTCAGGTCTTGTGCCCATAGTAGAAAAGATTATTATTATTATTATTATTATTATAATTATTATTATCTTTGATGACAGCAGTAATGATGGAGGTGGAGAAGATGGGAGCTGTCGAGAGGAGAGGGTGTGATGCTGGTAATGTTATCGGTTAGTCTCATCATTAAAAACCACTTTAACTCAGCAAACGCACTAATTACCAACAAATTTATTTTCATTTTGTTAATAAAACAAAAAAAAAAAATTATTTATTTGATGTTTAGTACATTTAATGAAGCTTTCAGAAAAAAACAAAAAAACAAAAACAAAAAAGAAAGTTTTAAATATTCTTAAAAAAATTCTAGTCTATTTAAAGAATATTTTCGGAATTAGATATTTTCCATGATTATATTCAACTTCCACCTACGCTACCTTCTCTTCGGGGACATTTAATCCACCTCCATCCCCACTCCATTCTCCCAAAGTGCTTTAAGAATATGGCAGCTGAGAGGAAGGAATGGGGGGAAAAGAGTAGGGATTGACTTAAGAAATAAAAAATAAAATTTTAAATTTTAAAAATTAGTTCAAATAACCCTTAATTTAACCAGTGTTTCATATTATTAGTTTAAATATCCTATAATTTGGTATATGTATAGTTATGTGTATTATATGTAAATATGCTACCTAGATGGGGTATAAATTAACATCTATTTATACTACAGCTTAACCATTCGTTAATCTTAAATGTAATTATTCTGCTCTTTAAATTTGCTGCTTTAAGTTGACATGCTTTTATTCGTTAATATTTACCTTATTTAATTAAGGTAAATAAGATGGTGAACTGGCAGAATCTTTAGTGTGCCAGGTAAAATGCTCACCGGCATTTCTTACAAGTTTAAGTTCTGGGTTCAAATGCTGCTGGGGTCGACTTTGCCTTTTCTCCTTTCAGGATCAATAAAATAAGTACCAGTTGAATACTGGGGTGGATGCAATCATTTTATTCTTTGCCCCAAAATTGCTGGCTTTGTGCCAAAATTTGAAATCCATATTTATCTTACTCAGGGCAGCGAGCTGACAGAATAAGTAGTACTCTGGGTAAAATGCTTAGTGACGTTTCTTCTGGTTTTGTGTTCTAAGTTCAAGTGCCACTGGGGTGGACTCTGCCTTTCATCCTTCCAGGGTCGATAGAATAAGTACTAGTTGAGAACTGGGGGTTGACGCAATCGATTTATCCCCTCCCTGGAAATTACTATCCTTGTGCCAGAATTTGAAACCTTACTTGTAAGTGAGCATCATTGTCTTACAAGCAAGGTTGTTCATTTCCAGTCTTCCACAAAAACATGTCTGGCTGTAGGGGAAAATGACCTTGTTTGAAAATAGGTGAGGGTTAGCAAGAGGAAAGGCATCCATCCACAGAAAAATCTATCTCAACAACTTCCATAAGAAAAATCTAACAAAAAAACTCATTCTCTTCAGGTGGTTCTATTTATATACTTATTTAATTACTGTAGTCAACGAAGATTATCTGAGGTGACACTAATGCTGTTTCAAACACTCCCACAGAAAGCTGTGAACAGCATGTCTTTGACTGTCTGTGGCAAAATCAAGTCCCCAACCATTAATTTTCAATGATTCCCAAGCATTAATGGCGCTAACCACAAGAGATCCTTTTAACACTCATTGTGCTGATTAAATACATCTCATGCACTGGTAATGCAGCATGCTAATCATATGCAAATCAGTTCTTGCAAACCCCTTTGTATTGTCCAGAAAAAAATAAAATGTGTGCACTATGTCATATGAAAAACGGACAATTCTAGAAAGTACTCCGCTATCAAAAATGAGTTCCGTGCAGATGCATGGAGCTGAGTATATTCAATTCCAGTGCAGTAAGGAATCCTCCTCACACACAGACATACACTAGGATACTTAGGTCTGAAGAAAGAAGGACTACCTTTACCTGTTTAAACCATTAAGTTCCAGATACTTAAATTTCTGATTATTACTTTTAAATTTTTACAAATGATTGAAAACAGGTTAAAATGAAAAAAATAATTATTAAAACTCATTTACTTCAAGTAGAAATGGAAATACTCAGTGTCCTATCAATAGGACACTAAGACAATGTGATATAGCTTATCTAATGTTCTCATTTAGTGTCCTATTTATAGGACAGAAACTTAATGGGTTAAACAAAAGAGAAAGCAGGAGAGATAGACAGACATAGACAGCATATAGACAACAGGAGAAGGGTGATGTGCTGAGCATTATTAAGAATTACATACCTTTTGTTCATAAATTTTGTTGCCTGTGATATTAGACAAGTATATGAATTCCAAGTGGATAGAACCAAACTCTGCCAATATTGAGCAACCACCAGAGGCCCATCCCCAGTTGTGAGAGCCACCACTGAAAGAAAAAAAAAACAAAAAAAAACTTACAAATGAAAGACAACTGTCATAAATAAAATATTAAGTTCATTTTTCATCATTCACAAGTTGAGTAGCAGAGATAAGATTTTTATCTAGATAAGATTAACCTACACATCAATTGGACCACATTACAGCTTATTTATTAAAACATTTGTATGAACAAATAAGCTATAAAAGTGGTCCAATTGATGTGTTTGTTAATCTATGGTTTTCTCCATTTTCTAATTATTTGCACTGGTTCCTGATAAACTCATGCTTATCCTGTTATATGCACTCTACGTGCGTGCCTGCATGCCATTGCCCAGGGATACTGATAGTATATACAGATCTTTTATCCCTTAGTTGGTTACTGTAACCGCTAACTCTGTTTACACACACACATATATGTATCAAGTGTATGAGAGGTATTGGTGTCAGGAAGACCCAAAGGTATCAGGTAATGCAGAGTAAGTGCTATGGACAGACTATAGTTAAGCTCCGGGTTCGATAATGATACGAATGAGGAGTCCAACGTAGGTCGTGTATTAGCAAGCACATATATATATATAAAAATCAACAGAATAAGATAAAAAATCCAAGGCTGTGAATAGTTTTCAGAACATTTATAAAGAGAAGGTCTTACAGCTGTTTCTGGGATATTGTATATATCCCTTCACCAGAGACAGTGCTAGAAAATGTTTAAGTAATAATTATTGTAGAGAAGAAAGGGAAATGAAGGAATTAAAACAGAATTGAGATACGTAAAGATATTGTACTTGCAGTTCCATTATTTAAGCAGAATGGCATATATATAAGTTTCTTGTACCTTGGGTGTGAGTTCCAATGGTGTTTATAATTGGTCATTCCAAGCATAGAGCTTTGTAAATGGTGTTATTCGATTGAGGGTTCAAACACACACACACACACATGTATATTTTTGTTTTTTTCTGAACTTTGTTTTTTCATGGCATTGTTTTAAAAATCACAGATTCCAGTGAAATACCAAACCTTTGAGACATTATCCACACACATTGGTTCTTTAGGCTATGGTGAAGGAAATCAGATTAGAGAGAGAAAGAGAGAGGGGGAGAGAGAGAGAGAGAGAGAGATAGATAGAGAGAGAGAGAGGGAGAAATCAGTTTCTAAAAGTAGAAGAGACACTAAAATAGATTTTAAATCATCAGTTGACACTTATTAGGTACTTGTTGCTAGTAAATAAACAATAGAAGAAAAATATGGCTGTATATTTCACCATTTCTGATATACATCTCAGAAAATCTGTCCAGTATCGGAAGATCAGAGGAAATAGAGACTTCAAAGACTATTTATCAACTAACGCAAATACCAAATATATAGAAATTTGCCAACATTTATATATTAATACATAATTAATAAACTGTTGTTGTTGTTGTTATAATTATTATAAGTAAGATGGCGAGTTAGCAAGATTATCAGTGCATTGGTCATAATACTTACTGGGTTCAAATGTTGCTGAGGTCGACTTTACCTTTCACTCTTGTGGGGTCAAATAGGAACCAGTCAAGTACTGAGGAGCAATATAATTGACTCACCTCTTTCCTTCAAAACTGCTATCCTTTTGCCAAAACAAGAAAGAATTATCATTATTACTATTATTGAGTGAGAGAGCAGTACATGCCATCAAAGTGACACTGGGATAAAATATACGAAGCCCAGTATACCCGTCATGACTACCCATCTGATAAGGGTACACCAGGCACGTGCATCTCAACCATATGTGCGCGACATAGTGATCTCATATCAAGATAAACAGCGCATGACCTCGCAGGTGGGGCCCCGTTAGAATTTTCTTTAGGTCGAGTAGCACATCCTGCTCAAAAGCTCCCTGAATAAGGGTTGTTTAAGGATGTTGAATGGAATACCTGTGTTTCCAAAGGTGAATTATCCAAACCTCCAAAGAATTCCTCTCAACACATGGTTATGATGCTCATGATCAGAGGTGCACATATCGTCAGCCACCAAGGGACATGCTCAACTGGTTAAGGTCAAACAACTGACAAGCAAAACTGTGGCATGGAAGAGAATATTTGCAGTAGACCATCTTTTATACCAATACAAAACAATGTACATGATAACACTTCCAATCAGTTAAGATTGAAGTGTCTTGCTCAAGAACAGAACACACCACCAGGAATTAAATTCATGGTTTTATGATTGTGAACTGAATACCGTGGACACTAAACCAAGTAAATGCCTTCTCATGTGTAGTAGAAACTGCTAAAAATAAATGGTTTAGATGAAAACTGAAATCTAGGCCATAAACAAGGTTTGTTAAGAGACTTCCAACTATCTACATATATTTCCTAGTTATTACAGATAATCTTACTGTACACTTAAGAACCTCAAACAAAGCACGTAGAAAACAAAAGTAAAAAGTTACATCTAATAATTTAAAACTGAAAATTGCTTTGCTTTGCATATAAAGTAGTCATAAGTGGATTCCTAAATGCTTGCTGTATGTGTGTGTGTGTGTGTGTGTGTGTGTGTGTGTGTGTGTAGGTGCTAATAGCCGAAGGGAGCTAAGTAAATCAAGAACAAGATGATAGTAATCACAGACAAATGCCGCCAGAGGGCTGAAAATATTTCCTAAAGAAATTTCTGTTTCTTAAATATTCTTTGTTGAAAATTGGATACATCTCATAACTTGAAGCGTTTTGTGATTGGCAAAAAAATTAAGTGACTGCCATACATATATATATATACATACACACACAAAACACATATGCATATATATATATATATATATATATATATATATATATATATATATACATGTATATAAATATATATGTACACACACACACACACATATATATATATATATAAATATATACATACATATATGTATATATACACAAAATGTATACACCAATGAAGCCATATAAACCCAGTTAAAATATTACAAACTGGCAATCTGAAATTCGGATACAAAACTGTTCCTTCATCAACCTCTTTCAAAAAGACATCATTATACTTTGCCACACACACATTACGCCTATAATATTGTCATTACAAATCTCATAATTATGCATCCACAGGACCTATGGTGTGGGCAGGCTAATTTTCTCTCTAATATATATCTGTTAGACTGACAATATACTCTTGTGTTCGAATTCATTCATTGTCTAATAATGCATAACAGTATATATTGCCATTGTGTGTGTATATATGTTAAAGTGTTTGTGTAAATATATATATATATATACATGTGTGTATGCATATATATTATGCTTGCGCACTTGTTTATTGGTATATATTTAAAAAAAATAACAACACATTTTTTTTATGCATCAATCTTCATTCTCATTACTTTCAGACCCATTATTACAGCTTTCTAACCTGACAATGATGATATCTCATTACATTATATTACACTGTATCATATACAGGCGCAGGAATGGCTGTGTGGTAAGTAGCTTGCTTACCAACCACATGGTTCCGGGTTCAGTCCCACTGCGTGGCACCTTGGGCAAGTGTCTTCTACTATAGCCTCGGGCCGACCAAAGCCTTGTGAATGGATTTGATAGACGGAAACTGAAAGAAGCCCGTCGTATATAACTATATATATATAAATATATATATATATATATATGTATATATATATATATATATATATATATATATATATATATATATATATATGTGTGTGTGTGTGTGTGTGTGTGTGTGTGTGTATATGTTTGTGTGTCTGTGTTTGTCCCCCCAACATCGCTTGACAACCGATGCTGGTGTGTTTACGTCCCTGTAACTTAGCAGTTCAGCAAAAATGACCGATAGAATAAGTACTAGGCTTCCAAAGAATAAGTCCTGGGGTCGATTTGCTCGACTAAAGGCGGTGCTCCAGCATGGCCGCAGTCAAAGGATGGAAACAAGTAAAAGAATACACATATATCTATCTATGTATGTACGTGTGTATGTGTAAGTATATATATATAGATAATTGTGTGTGTGTGTGTATATATGTATATAGACACACATACCATCATCATTTAACATCCCCTTTTCCATGCTGGCATGAGTTAGATGCTTCAATAAGAACAGACAAGCCAAAGGGTTGCACCAGGTTATATTTCATATATGTATGTATAAGTCCAAAAGCCTTGTGAGTATGGGAATTAGGGTGGGAGGAGGAAGAGTAAGAGGAGGATGTAGAGGTGGAGGAGGGAGGCAAAAAGAGGGAATGGCGACTGCCTGACAAATACATGAGGCACACTTTTTCGTCACCGTTTACCGTTTCCACAATTTACAGAAAACACCAGAATTTATAGAAACAACAGTAAACACAATAATGATGAGGATGAGGATGAAGGTGAAGAGAGGGGGGGGGGGGTAAGTTTCATGGAACTTCAAAGCGACCAGATCGTGAAACTTCAAAAGGAGAAATAATTAACTGAGAGATGAACCAGAAACGAGACAAATAAATAAATAAATGAATATATAGAATTTTTCAAAGGAAAACACACAGAAATGAATTAGATATAAAACACGAAACATGTAAACAGACAAGAGTTCTTCAGGAGAATGCAGGGCTTACCGGAACTTTCTCTCTCTCCCTCATGTAGTAATGCAAAACATCTGTTGTTGATATTCAGAAGTTGCAGATACATGATGGCTTCCCATATATATATATATATATATATATATATATATATATATATATATATATATATATATATATATATACGTATGCACATACATACATACACATATGTATGCATATACATTCATACATATATGTACACATATATATTTGTATACATGTGTATATGTATACATACATATACACACATGTATACATAAATATACATACACACATATATGTATACATATACACACACACACATATATATATACATAAACATAAATAAATAAAAGCAACACAAAGTACTTACGTTTTAAGGTTGATCATGGACTGAGGTATACCGGTCGGGGTATCAAATGCTGGGAGCAGTTTGTTTCCGACGTCTATGGCTTTTTCTTTGAACATCTACAATAGAGAGAAATGAAGATAATAATGAGTTACAGTCTTTGAGTTTAATTAATACATCAGGGTTCATAGCTAAATTAATGAGGTTTTTTTTTTTGCAAGTGTTGACAACAGAATTGGTAATGTTTCATTGGTAAATCTACGAATATCTAAGACAGAATTGATAGTTTCTTTTTGGTAAAGGCATGCCTTGCAGTTGAGTATGTTGCTTCCCAATTAGGAGATTTGGGATTCAGTCTCACTGTGCCCCACATTGGGTAAAGGTCTTCTAATATAAGTCGGGCCAACCAAAGCCTTGCAGGTTGATATCATAGATGGACATTGAAAGAAGACCCCATAGCGGCTTTGTGTGAGCGTCTAACATCATCACCAATTGTCATCCACGGATGAAACTATAACACCCCTTCACTCTCTGCTTCCAACTGTCCTTGTACCCCCATCAAGACCATGACTTCAGGATCAGAGTTCATGCCAGTATCATCTCTGAGCATTTTTGGTAAGATCTTCATTCCTCCTCCTCTGCCTCAGTCATTTCCCGGTGGTGACCAAAATTAAAAACTTACAAAACTCTTGGCCCCCAGCTCTGTCGCAATGGCTAGCAAAACATAACCTTCTCTGCTGGATGGTGTCAGACAGCCGAGGCAGGCTTTGGCATAGCTCTCTGTTGGTCATATGATCTCTCTAGCTGAGAGAGAGAGAGACAGACAGACAGACAGACAGACAGAAAATGTAAAATTTGCTGTCTTGAATGTTGGATTTTCCAGTCCCCGTATTAAGTTCACTGTTCTCGTGTGTGTGTGTGTGTGTGTGTGTGTGTGTGTGTGTGTGTGAATGTTACATCTGCAATTGCTTGCACAAAAATGCAGCAGGCAATATTGTCATTCAAGCACTTGGTGGCTTTGAGGCTGTGTAGAATAAGAGAACCCTCACATGAGACAAAACAGGTAATGGATTAGCATTAGGAAGGACATCTGGGTGTAAAAGAATGCCTCAAATAAATATTTGTCCACCCCATACAAGCATGGGCAACAAGAGAAAAACAAAAAACAAAAAAAGAGACATAAATAAAAACTTAAAACACATGGACAGTCACTGTTTACAACAGAATTGAAAGCAAGTTTATTAAATACAAGAAATGTATAAAGTAGGATGAATGAACAGCAGCCAAACTGTTTTTTGAGAAAGAATGTCGCAGAAATAATGGGGCCAAACGAACAACAAGGATAGAAAATGTATCAACTCCAAGCCTTACACCACTGCCCCTGACTGCTATGTGGTCACATGTTTGATGTAAGGATTGGGTTTCTTCGTAACCAGAAATATTGAAAGTAAAAAAATGAATAAGATGCAGGAGTGGCTGTGTGGTTAGACTTTGGAAATCAATCCAGTACTGGACAAGGATTCTGGATTATTTTTCCTGATTTTTTATTTAATTTTTGAGAGCAATCAGGTTCATTTTTAGTATTCTCGTCTGTGAGAGCAGTCGAGTTTATTTCAGATATTCTCATTTTAAAAATCATCTCCGGTTAATCATTGAGAGAACGTTGGTGTTGCCTTGGTGGAGGCTTGCACTCTCTGAGTGCTCTTGTTATTATTATTATTATTATTATTATTATTATTATTATTATTATTAATAAGAAGGTAAACTAGCAGAACCATTAGCATGCCAGGCAAAATGCTAAGTGGCATTTTGTGTCTGTCTTTATGTTCTGAGTTCAATTTCCATCAAGGTCAGCTTTGCCTTTCATTCTTTAGGGGGCTGATAAAATAAATACCAGCTGAATACTGGGGTCGATGTAATCAACTTATCTTCTCCCATGAAATAGCAAGCCTTGGGACAAAAAATTTGAAATTGTCATTAATATAAGTGGTGTTGTTGTTGTTGTAGTTTATGATTGAATTCTCTTGTCATGTGATAATGTTTGTCATGAATGTTGGTATAATGATACTGTAATGGTGAGACAGTGGAAGAAAGGGTTGAGGGAGGAGGAGAGAAAGAAGAGGGGAGAGAGAGGAGAGATGGGGGAGATAGAGGAGAGATGGAGAGATAAAAGAAAAGAGAGAGCAAGAAGTTCTAATAGATGGAAAGAAATAGAAAAGGTGGTGGGGAGAGGGAAGAGAACAAGAATAAGTGGACAGGAAAATGAGAGAGAGAGAGAGAGAGAGAGATGGCAGAATGATACGAAGGAGTAGAACAAATGAGGGGGTGGGGTGGGGGGGTAATACAAAAGCCCAACAAACTAATTAAGTATTAATTATCAATAACAATTAGTAAATGAAAAATGGAAAAAGAAACTAAGTGACTTCTTTTTATCCATTACGCTGATGAAAAATTGGCAATGGCTACTTTCTTGGTTTCTGTCTGGTCAGGTCTGGTCGGAAGTTGTCGGGTCTGGTCGGGTCTGGTCTGTCGTGTTTATTGTCTTGGAGAGGAGACAAAGTGGACGGGGAAAAGAGAGAGATGTCTGTTCTTTGGTAGAAAGGCCTGAAGCAATATAGGAAAAAAGGCAGTGGGTGATATGAGGGAGGAGGAGTGAGAAGAGAGAGAGAGTAGAGAGAGGAAGTATGAGTAGAGAAATGATGAGAGAGAGAGAGAGAGAGAGAGAGAGAGAGAGAGAGAGAGAGAGAGAGAGAGAGAGAGAAAGAGAGCAATGGCAGAGGGTGAGAAGAGGAAAAAATGGAGAGAGAGAGAGAGAGAGAGAGAGAGAGAGAGAGGGGGGGTAGAGAAAATAGACAGATCAGACATGAAGAACACAAGAGAAATTAAAGAAGGGACAAGAAGGCTTTCGCTTCAGATAGGTGTGTGCGTGTGTGTGTGTGTGTGTATGTGAGTGTATGCATGTGTATTTGCAAATTTGCATGTTGGTGGTGATTGCATGCAAGGAACCACAGAGTGTGGAATGGAAGCAAAGAAAGAAGAAGAAGAAGAAAAAAAAACTGTCTACATGAATCAAAATTTCAATAAATCAACTGCAGATCCTCAAAGACAGATTCTTCATTTTCTCCCTGGGCCCTTGCCCACCCCACTCAAGCGGAGGAAAACAACGGGGAAATTGGGTTTTGGTGGTTCTGAAAGCAATACTGGCAGTGGTAGAGATGGTAGTGGTGGTGGCGGTGGTGATAGAGGAAACAATGGGCGGCGGCAGCAATTTTGGTAGTTCTGAAGGGAGCGTTGTTGTTGTTGGGGGTGATGCATATATGTGTGTGTATGTCTGTGTGTCTGTGTTTGTCTCCCCAACATCGCTTGACAACTGATGCTGGTGTATTTACGTCCCCATAACTTAGCGGTTTGGCAAAAGAGACCGATAGAATAAGTACTAGGCTTACAAAGAATAAGTCCTGGGGTCGATTTGCTCGACTAAAGGTGGTGCTCCAGCATGGCTGCAGTCAAATGACTGAAACAAGTAAAAGAGTAAAGAGAGTATAATGCATATAAAACTCTCCTGTGACCTCTCCTGTGGACTGACTACTGCACACAGATACGAATATGAGTTACCTGGGATTGTGGATTTTTTTAGCCTGTGCCGTGTGTTATAGGTTAGGTTGGGTTCAATAAGGATGACAAACCAGAACTAATCGACAATGTAGCAAGTATGACAAGAAGAAGAAGGAGAACAAAAGACACTAAAAGAGCAGTAACTGCAATAGTGTGGACAACAACAACAACAACAGCAGCAGCAGCAGAAACATCAGAACAATAGCAGAGAGAAAGAACAATAAGTAGTAACACTTAGGTACTTATTTGTGTTAAGTGAATTAGACCCCAATGATAATAACTATCTATGTGGGTATGTTTGTGTGTGTGTATGTGTGTATACATACACACACACACACACACGCACACACACATGTATAAGCATCCATACATATATATATATATATATTTGTATATATATATTTACAAGAACACATGCATACATACTCATATTCATTTGCACTCACGTACAAACATATATATGTATACACACTCACACATATGCACATATGAATACATACATATATGCATGCATATATATATAATCCATACACACACACACACACACATCTATGCGCATGTATATCTGTGCATATATGAGTGTCTGTATGTATATGTATATATGTTTATATAATTTATATATACATATATAGAACAAAAAAACATACCACTAAACAATGACGCCACCCACCCCACATACACACACATTCAGGGACATTTACACAATATGGACATTCATTCACACATACACACACTCCCAAGACACTGACACACACCACACACTCATAGATATTGATCTACTCACACACATTCACAAGTGCTCATTTGCATGCACTTCCTGTCTTATTGGTTTTTGCAAGTAATTTGTATTTAGTAGCATTGAAACATTCAAAGTAAAGAAAAGAGCCATGCATAATGATGATGATAATAATAATGATAATTATCATCATTATTATTATCATTGTCGTTATTACTATTATTATAAGATGGCGAGCTGGCAGAAACGGTAGCAAGCCAGGCGAAATGCTTAATGGCATTTCATCTGCCGTTATGTTCTGAGTTCAAATTCCGCCAAGGTCGACTTTGCCTTTCATCCTTCCGGGGTTGATACTCTGCTCTAACCATTCATCATCTGTCACCTCTCCACTCTCAAAGATTCCTTGTCTTAGTGCAGGGGCAACTGTAAAATGGTTGGCATTTGGAAGGGCATCCAGCTGTAAAAACCATCCCTGAAAAAAGACCTCTCCTGTGCCAAGTAAAGAGCACTCAGCCCACTCTGGAGTAGTTGGTGTTAGGAAGGGCATTCAGCTATAAGAATTGTGCCGAAACAGACACAGAAGCATGGTGCAGGCTCCTGCCTGGCAGACTCCTGCCTGGCAGACTCCCGCCTGGCAGACTCCCGCCTGGCAGACTCCCGCCTGGCAGACTCCTGCCTGGCAGACTCCTGCCTGGCAGACTCCTGCCTGGCAGACTCCTGCCTGGCAGACTCCCGCCTGGAAGACTCCTGCCTGGAAGACTCCAGCCTGGCAGACTCCTGCCTGGCAGACTCCTGCCTGGCAGACTCCTGCCTGGAAGACTCCTGCCTGGAAGACTCCTGCCTGGCAGACTCCTGCCTGGCAGACTCCTGCCAGCATGGAAGGCAGATGTTAAACGATGATGATGATGATGATGATGATCGCATGGCTTGTACTAATCTCAATAATTCTAAAAGACTAAATGAAAGGGAATTGGTTCCAAGTGGGAAGAGAAACTTTGGCCATCTACTGAAGATGATGATGATGAGGTGGAGGAGGAGGAAGAGGAGTACAATAAGAACAGAAGAAGGGAAAGGAAAAGACATGAAGAGGAGGAGGCAATGACATTTGTTCGCCAGAACTTGAACTCTGACCCTTGTCCTTGGAGAGAGAGCATAAAACCATAAAACCAGAACTCAAAAGGTTTCCTCTGACACCAAAAGCAATTGCGAGATTACCAATGCCAGACACTGTCTGAGACAACAGCAACAATAACAATAATTCTTCTGTATATGTGCCTGGTGGTATGTGTACTCATATACAAACACACACACACACATATTTACAGGCATAAACTTAACACCTGATGATGATGATGATGATGATTGTGTTTGTATTTTGGGTGATAAAATGGAATCATGCACACACAGTACAACAGGTTTCCAAACAGTTTCCATCCAACTGAATTCATTTGGCCAAGGTGCCATACAGTAGGATAGAACCTGAACCACATGATTGGAAAAAAGAAAACAAAACATCTTAACCCCCATAGCCACGTCATATACATATACATATATGTATACACATACACACATCTTTACAAACACACAGAGATATACACGCTCTCTAATTAATTATTCATCTCTAATGATCTAGAAATGCAGGCCTTATGCAAATATACTTCCAAGAGACACTGGTCAGTTAATTCATACAATAAACAAGTTATTACTTCATGAATATGTATGAGAGACAGATAATAGATAGATAGATAGATGGATAGATAGACAGAGAGAGAGAGAGGTACAGGGAGATAAAGTAAAAGTCAAATATGACACTTAGTTTAAAACCACCACCTGGTCCTTCGGTGCATTTAGCAGAGTTCACTAAGTTCTTTAGAAGCAAGCGTTTAGTGCAAAAGAGCTACCATACCAGCTTCTGATTGTCCGTTTGCTTTGGGTAAATTTTTCAAATCTGTCACAGACACTTTTAGAATGGAACCCCTAATTCTTTACAAAGCCATATTTTCGCTAGTAAATCAGTGCTGCCCAAAGTGGTCGGTAGACCCCCATCCCAACTAGTGTCACCAGAAGACAGTCAAAATACATGGGCACCAGTGCTAGAGGGGCAGTAAAATAGAGGTAAGTAAAGGTAAAGTTACCTTCTTGATTCGTGCCTGGTTTCCATGGCGAATAGATGTCCCCACCTGGATGGGACACCAGTCCATTGCAAGCTTACCCACTTTTGCCAGCTGAGTAAACTGGGGCAACAGGAAATGAAGCGTTTTGCTCAAGAACACAAGGCATCTAGTTTTAGTGGGGTTTTTGTCAGAACCTTAGTGAGAACGTAAATTGCTAGAGGTTTGAAAAATGTGGTTGCTTATTTCTTTCAAAAACTGGTCATGTTAACCATCTCAAGTCTTACAAAAGATCATCTGTGTGTGTGTGTGTGTATGTATAAGTGGAGGTGCAATGGCCCAGTGGTTAGGGCAGCGGACTTGCAGTCTTAGGATCGCGGTTTCGATTCCCAGACCGGGCGCTGTGAGTGTTTATTGAGCGAAAACGCCTACAGCCCACGAGGCTCCGGCAGGGGATGGTGGCAAACCCTGCTGTACTCTTTCACCACAACTTTCTCTCACTCTTACTTCCTGTTTCTGTTGTACCTGTAATTCAAAGGGTCAGCCATGTCACACTCTGTGTCATGCTGAATCTCCCCGAGGACTATGTTAAGGGTACGCGTGTCTGTGGAGTGCTCAGCCACTTGCACGTTAATTTCACGAGTAGGCTGTTCTGTTGATCAGATCAACTGGAACGCTTGTCATCGTAACCGACGGAGTGCCAAGAAGAATATACACACATATTCACACACACACACACATATATGGATGTATATATATGGATATATGTATGGGTTTTTGAATTCATGCGTGGAAAGATGCGTATATGTGCGCATCTGTAACTGAGGGAGGAGGGAGAGAGGGTGAGAGATAGGGAGAGAGAGAAGGAAAAAGAGAAGGAAAGAAAGACAGAGGGAGAGAGAGAGCACTAAGTCTCTCCCTTAAATCCATACTTTCCGACTGAATATACCTCAGATCCTCACCTTCGATTCTGCAAACAATAGCGCCGAGACACTAAGTCTCATCCCACCCCACAACCAGAACCGCCACCCACCAATGTCACCACACACACTTACAAGTGTTTCGATTCACTACTTGAGTGCTCTCTCTCTCTCTCTCTCTCTCTCTCTCTCTCTCTCCATATTTCTCTATGTAAAACCATAATCATACATGCTATTTATGCACCGAAGCATGTGATTGTCTCCAGCACCTGTATGCACGCATGCATTAATGCATGTTTGTGTGCATGTATATATGTATACATGCACACACATACATATCTATAAATATTCATGTGTGTATGTGTGTATATATACACATATATATATATATATATATATATATATATATATATATATATATATATAAATAAATAACTAAAATGTGCATTTATGTAAGTATAAATGCCGAAATGCAAACACAACACACATACATGATGCACACATACAAATGTCAATGCTCTTTTTGGTGTGCTTTGTATGCACATCAATAAGAACGGAGAGTGCAGAGGTAAGGTGTGGTGCGCACACATTAAACAGAAACAGCCAAACAAAAACCCCTACTGGCGTCGGCGGAGAAGCAATTCTGAAGAAACAACAACAAAAAAAAGAGAACCAAAAAAAAAGAACAAGAAAAAAAAAACAGGCTAAAAACACATAAATGGAAAGCAATAAAAACAACAACAACAACAATGATAAATATAATAATAATAATAATAATAATAATAATAATAATAATAAAATAAATAAATATGCACGGAAACTTGATTACGCTGTACACAAATGCTTTTTTAATGGGTTACAGCACCCCTCCCTCCTACAGCCACCACGCCTCACCTGCTCGCCCCTCTCCCTCCACCCCCCGTGCATCTACCCTGTCCTACCCTTTCCCCTCCCCACTTCTTTTCTCTCTTTAAGCATGCTATGATTTCTTCTTTTTTTGTTCAATAATATTACAGCTTTCTCTCTGCTGTTCAACACTCTCATCAAGATGTGAGATGTCATTATATACACATATACATGCGTGTATGTATGTATATATATATATATTATAGACACACACACGTACATATGTATTTGTATATATGTGTGTATGTGTAAAAATATGTCTAATATATATATAAAGGTATAAACGAGAGCGAATACCTTGTCGATATATCTATGTAGCTACACACACACACACTCGCACAAATATACACACGAAAATGTGAGTATAGAAACACATACATACATCATGTACATACACACACATATATACACATAAACACACACCACATCATATATATACACACACACACACACACACACACATATATATATATATATATATATATATAAACACACACATACATATATCTATATATATATATATACATACATATACATATATCTATATATATATATATACATACATATACATATATATATATATATATATATATATATATATGTGACTGATAGAGAGATAGATATTCATACGTGTATAAATAAATATATAAATGAATAATATATATATAAACGTGTAATAATTTTCTTAACAAAAACCAAACAGAATACATTAAACATATTAACTGACATATGCAACAAGATTGGAAGCGATAGATAGATAGGCAGATAGATAGATAGATAGACCTTTAGAGAGAGAGAGAGAGGGAAGAAGCATGTGTGACGTGTGTGGTGGTGGTGGTGGAGTAATTTTCTATTGATCAAAACTTATTTTCTTTCTGTATCCGCCACCCAACAATTTCAACGATAATGATGTTATCGATGTGTTTATTCATGCTGCATGAAGGGAACATCGATGTTGCTGAAGCCCTAACTCAGCCTGGACATTGATTAGAGGCGTTCCAGCCATGACCATCCCTCGTTATTCTTATTTACCCTGGCAAAGTTTAACTGGAACTACATCATCCTATCTGTACTTCTGTATGTTATGGAACAATAAGAGTGTGATTTGAGGGAAATTTTACTGCTATTTCTAGCTTGCCCAGCGTCTCATCCCTTGGATATTAATTAAAGATGTTCCAGGCATGACCATCCCATTTCTTTCCATTTCGATATAGTTTATCTATGACTACATAATTCAATCTGTACTTTCGCTTCTTAAAATGATTAGAATGTGATTTGAGGGAAATTTAACTGTTATTTCTGCCTTAATAATCCCTTCTACAAAAGGCAAAAGGCCTGAAATTTGGGGGTAGGGGACTAGTCGATTACATCGACCCCAGTGTTCAACTGGTACTTAATTTATTGACTCTGAAACAATGAAAGGCAAAGTCCACCTTGGCAACTATTTGAACTCAGAACATGAAATTAGACGTAATACCACTCAGCGTTTTGCCTGTCGTGCTAACAATTCTGACAGCCTGCCGCCTTTCGCTGCTTTAATAATAAACCATTCTACAATAAGCACAAAGCTTGAAACTTTGAGGGGAGGGGCCTAGTCAATTATATGGACCTCAGAATTGGACTGATACTCATTTTATCAACCCTTAAAGGATGAAAGGCAAAGTTGGCCTTGGTGGAATTTGAACCCAGATTGTAAAGACAGGTGAAATGTGATTAAGAGTTTTGTCCGGTTAGCTAATGATTCTGCCAGCCTGTCACAATAATAATAATAATAATAATAATAATAATAATAATAATAATAATAATCCCTTCTACTGGAGGCACAAGGCCTCAAATTTGTGGGGAGGGGACTGGTCGATTACATCGACCCCAGTGTTTCACTGGTACTTAATTTATCGACCCTGAAAGGATGAACGGCAAAGTCAACCTCAGTGGAATTTGAACTCAGAATGTAAAGACAGACGAAATACCACTAAGCATTTCGTCCGGCGTGCTAACAATTCTGCCAGTTTGCCGCCTTATTAATAACAAAAACAACAACAACAACAATAATAATAATAATAATAATAATAATAATAATAATAATAATAATAATAATAATAATAATAATCCTTTCTACTCTAGGCACAAGGCCTGAAATTTGGAGGGAATGGGATAGTTGATTACATCGACCTCAGAACACAACTGGTACTTAGTTTATTGCCCCCGAAGGGATGAGAGGCAAAGTTGACCTCGGTGGAATTTGAAGTGTGACGAAATGCTGCAAAGCATTACACCTTGCATGCTGATGCTTCCGCCAGCACACCGATTTAATAATTATAATAAAAACAATAATAATCCTTTTTACTATAGGAACAAGACCTGAAATTTTTGGGGAGGGGGCAAGTTGATTACACTGACCCCAGTACTCAACTGGTACTTATTTTATCGATCCAAAAGGATGAAAAGCAAAGTCGGCCTCGCTGGAATTTGAACTCAGAACGTACAGACAGACAAAATGCCTCCAAGTACTTTGCTTGACATGATAATGATTCTGCTAGCTCACCAATTTAATAATAATAAAAATAATGATAATAATAATAATAACAATAACAACAACAGCAATCATCCTTCCTACAATGGTAATTTGGTACAACAACCTGCGGTGGAACACCGTTTATTAAATGGTATCATTTCAGCAGAAGAAGTGGTCTTTAATAGCGTTTCGCCCCTTTAAGAAACAGTAGACAATAGTAGAGGGAAGATTGCAAAAAAAATTATTTTCTCTTTGACAATATTGTCTTCATTTGTTGAAAATTATCACCAGTTGCTACAACAGCTGTAACTGAAAACAATTAATTGATTCAATCACCCCCCCCCCCCAACTTTCTCTTTTGCAAACAAGCTGTCAACATATCTCTCTCTCTCTCTATATATATATCATCATCACCATTTAACACTCATGTTCCATGTTGATGTATATATATATATATATATATATATATATATATATACCACTTAGTGGTCTCTTTTATATATATATATATATATATTAACATTGCTTGTTTTCACCTTTTCAATATCAGTGAAGAATGCCACTGGAAAAGAAGATATAAGGTTTGCCAGATTTGTCTCTCTCACCAAGGTCATCAGCTGTCGAACGCCGACGAAGGGAAATAACCCTGAAATCCGGATACGTTCGTGCTGCTGGCCGAGGTGAGAGGGATAACTCCCTTGGCAAACAGGACACAGTCGTGTGTCGATAAGCCAGCTGGAGGAGATGTCCTCCTGGGGCTAAAAGCAACAGTAACATCCACCCCTAGGGGTCAGCCACACTTAAGTGGCAATATACTACACTTTATCGTGCAGTTACTGTTAATACTTCATATAGAGAATTAACATTGCTTATATATATATATATATATATATATATATATATATATATATATATATACCACTTAGTGGTCTCTTTTATATATATATATATATATATATATATATATATATATATATATATATATATATATGTGCGTGTGTGAGCATATGTATATGTGTGTGTATGTCTACATGCATATGTGTGTGTGAATGCATATATGTGTGTGTATAGGTTTGATGTAATGGGAGAAACAGAACTGAATATATAAGAGCATACACACACACACACACACACACAAGGAAACAGACAGACACACACACACAACATACATTTATATTTTAATCAGCTGCAAAGTTACACAAGTAAATAAGGATTGAGAGTTTTAATGCATCTGATGAATGCAATCCATGAAACTTTCAGCCTTTAAGTCACTTATCTGATTGTATAGCTAATTAACATATATATATATACATATATACGACGGGCTTCTTTCAATTTCTATCAACCAAATCCACTCACAAGGCTTTGGTCGGTCTGAGGCTATAGTAGAAGACACTTGCCCAAGGTTCCACGCAGTGAGACTGAACCCGGAGCCATATGGTTTCAAAATTTTGTTTATAAAGGTGGTAATTTTGGGAAAGGGGATATGTCAATTACATCAAACCCCAGTGCTTAACTGGGACTTATTTGACCCTGAAAGGATGAAAGGCAAGGTCAACGTTGGCAGAATTTGAACTCAGAATGTAGCGATGAGCGAAATAACGCTAAGCATTTCATCCAGTTCGCTAACGATTCTACCAGCTTGCCGCCTTATTAATGATAGTAATTAGTCGACTCAATCAGAAGAAAATTTTAACAGAGCTCCACTTGCAAGGTTATGCATTGTTGATATGAGATCACCATGTTGCGCACATGTGGTTGTGATGCATGTACCTGGTGTACCCTTATCAGACGGGTAGTCATGATGGGTATATTGGGCTTCATATATTTGTACCCCAGTGTCACTTTGATGGCATGTACTACTCTCTCACTCAATAATAATAACCCTTTCTACTATAGGCACAAGGCCTGAAATCTGGGTGAGGGGGAGATAAAAATCCAAACAACTTTATACACACATACAACAAATGCTTAGTTAATATACACATAGATGTATGCACATCAATATACATTCATAGAAAATCAAAATGTGCAGAGATATCTTTACATGTATACACAAGAAAAAAGAAATACTAAAAAAAGCTAAAACGAAGAAGTATATTCTTTCATATTTTACACAAACACACAGACACATTTGTGAGCGGACGTTAACGATGATGATGATGATGATGATGATTCTAAAACACGAAATATATTCTTACACAAGTCTTGCACGCTTGTGCATAATCAAAAGCATAAATCTAAGAATGAATGAAGATATTTAAAGCAAAAAGATTCACACAATATAATAAACTCAAAGATCCAAATACAAACAGAAGCTTGTTTGCACACAATCACATTCTAATTGAAATAACTGAATGCAATGACATACAAAGGCACAAAAACAAACACACACACACCCTCTCATACACATAACTTTGAATGTAGTTATTTATATGTAATGCCCAATAAAAACACACACATGGACACACGTATGAAGGAAATTCACATATTCATTGATGGAAAAACATGAAACAAAAATCATGAATGGAAACGAAACACATTCAGACGTACAGCAGTCAGTCAAATGGACACTTAGACATGCTTGCATAACGAGATTCACACACACACACACACATATGTGTGTGTGCAAATGTGTAAAGAAATACACAAACAGATAAACAAGCTGCTAATTATGAGAAAGCTCTAATATTTCTCTCACGTTTCCATTTCTTGTTTTTAATTATTATGAGGGTAGCTATTTGTCAGTCGCAAGAGAAAGTACAAGACGTAAACATTTATACAGAATGTAACCAAAAAAAAAAAGAAACATAATTTATTTCCTTTTTGTCTTGTATATTTTTTTAACGAGAAATAACGAGCATAAAAAACAAAAAGATCAAAGAATACAAAAAAAAAGGGGGGGGGGTTAAGAGAGGAAAAGATTAGTATTACAAGGAGGGCAGGAAGCTATAGGAGAGGGGAGGGGCTTATATTGATGGAATTGATGAAAATCTATAGAAATATGTAAAACTTGTAAAAACAAAGTTCATATTTATGCATGCAAGAATACCTCAATTCCTTTGCTACCATATTTCATTTGAAATGCACTCTTTTTGTTTCAATAATTTTGAAGATAATGAAGAATTTGGTACGATAACCATGTCATACGTATATATATATATATATATATATATATTTGGCAAATGAAAGATGGAAGATGGAATAAAAGAGAATTTACTATTAATCACGACAATTGTTTTGACACATCTAGCATCGATCCCTCACAGGTGAGACACTCAACAACTGGTTCATGAAAGTGACCATGCTTTACCAGTAAGCTACCAGGTGTAAACCATCCATTTTATTATCCAGTGCTGGTGGCACGTAAAAGCACCCACTACACTCTTGGAGTGGTTGGCGTTAGGAAGGGCATCCAGCTGTAGAAACTCTGCCAGATCAGATCGGAGTCTGGTGTAGCCATCCGGTTCACCAGTCCCTAGTCAAATCGTCCAACCCATGCTAGCATGGAAAGCAGACGTTAAACGATGAGGATGATGATGATGATATATTTATGTGCATGTGTGTGCCTCCATACCTTGATGTCACATGACAGTTGTAAATGAGTGTCACTATCATACGAGAAGTGTCAGGTTTCCAATCTTCATGAAGCACATGTCCGGTCACGAAGAAATATCCCCTTGTTTCAAAACAAGTGAGAGTTGGTGACAGGAAGAGCGGGCACCCAACTACAGAGTATCTGCCGCAACAAAATCCTTCTAACTCATGCAAGCATGGAAAAATGGCTGTTACAAAATAATGATACCAAAAATGATACAGACACACACCCACAGACATATTTATATGTTAATAAAAGTAGTCATTTAAAAATAACTGTCAACGCCATCAATTCTTTTTAAAATGCTGTTTTACTTTTCCCTCTGGTCGATATCTCATTTGAATTCGACGGACACGTTAGCTTTTCGCAAATACCACAGATGCATACGAAACATTAAGATATTTACAAAAAAGACGAGAAATAAATGAATCATATTAACTTCAAAGGAATGTAGTTAATGAGAAGAAAGATAATTGGGAATGAAATTCAGGACATGGATGACTTCAGTCTGATGGGAGCTTATTGCTATTTTAAAAGTCTACAGCCACAACTCTGAAGGGAATGAATCTGCACCAAAATAGGAAAAAAAAAAAAAAAAAAAAAAACAGAAACAAAATAAAGATGCTATGAAGGATCAACTCTAAATCTCTGTATAGTAATTACAAAAGAAATGAGACAAAAAAAAAAAAAAGAGAATAACTAAAGAAAATGAATCTGGGCATGTCTATGTGGTTAAGTAGCCCGTTTTACAACCATGTGGTTTTGGGTTCAGTCCCACTGCACGGCATCTGGGCAGTAGTCTTTTATGATAGCTCCAGGCTGATCAGAGCCTTGTGAGTAGACACAAAATATACATATATATATACGACGGGCCTGTTTCCGTCTACCAAATCTACTAACATGGCTTTGGTCAGCCCGAGGCTACAGTAGAAGACACCTGCTCAAGGTGCTACGCAGTGGGACTGAACCCGGGACCATGTGGTTGGTAAGCAAGCTACTTACCACACAGCCAGGGTAAAAAAAAAAAAAAAAAAAAAAAAAAAAATCAAGCACCGTGACCAAACTGTCTGAACTAATATCCTTGAGTCATACAAATAACAGGACAGACCTGCATCAAATGAAGGCTGTAAAAGATATAAACCCACAGCTACCATACACAAATACACATGTATTATCCTGAATCTCCATTGATATTTCACCACAGATTCTGCATTTGTTGTCTCACTTTTTGCCCCCACCATCAATTTGTATATCTGTCTCTCATTGGTGTTTCCCTAGCTTAACCCTTTAGCGTTCAGATTATTGTATAAAAAATCATATGCCTATTTATCCACATCGATTTGAATTAATCATGGATGATCTTGTAGCTTCAGCATTTCAAACGATGTGATTGTTTACTTTCAGAATGACATTGCAGGGTAAGCGTGAGAGGCTGGATCCGGCTGGTTTGGACTTAAAGCAAGTAGAACATCCAGCCTGGACACAGAGCAGAATACAGTAACAAGGAGATTGCAGATACCAGTTTAATTAAAGACGAAAGTATCGTGAAGAATAAAAGAAAAAAAAAACACACACACACAAGGAAATACAGCTTCTAACAATTAGGATATAAATAATATAAATAAATCAGTATAAGACAAGAACTTAATGAGTTAGACATGAGCAGAATGCACTATAGAACATTCAAGGTAACAACATAACTTAGAAAATGCCCATTGGCTTGGAATGATGTGAAGTGGCGTACAAGGTGGGTGAAGGCTGTTTTTCTACCGATAGTCTGATTCCAGCAAGATGCCCAGAGAATACAAATGCAAATATCTTCCAAAGATTGGTAATAATTGTTAGCTTTTCAATAAGAATAAAGAATTCAAATCAGGTGTTCTTTATTTCAATGAGAGATGCTAATTTGCAATTTATCCACAATTATAATTGTGTGCGAATGTGTACCTGTGCACATGTGTGTGAATGTGAGCATGTGTGTGTGTGTGTGTGTGTGTGTGTGTGTGTGAATGTGAGTGTGTGCATGTGTGTGAACAGATACTGGAAGCTGTTTATAATCATACATATTGTAATCAAAATTCATGTGTCAAACATTCAGAAACCCTCTCTCTCCCCACCCATACAAACACACAAAAATGTACACAATGGGCTTCCATCCAGTTTCCATCAAGTAAATTCCTCCACACACTCAAAGCCCAAATCAACTTGAGGCTACAGTATACAACATAACAACCCCAAGGTGCTGTTACAGACACATATGACCTTGGTTAGGGTCAGGTCAACTCTGATCAACAACAACAACAACAACAACCCCTTATCGACCATGAAACAATAAAAGGCAAAATTAGCCAAGATTAGAACTCAGAACATAAAACATTGCAAGAAGTGCATCTAAGTATTTTTGTCCAACACACTAATGATTTTACTGGCTTGCTACCTTCATAATAATAATCCTTTCTACTAAAGGCACAAGGCCCAAAATTTTGGGGGAGGGGACTAGTTGATTACATTAACCCCCAGTGTTTCACTGGTACTTAATTTATCAATCATGAAAAGAATGAAAGGCAAAACTGACCTCGGTGGAATTTGAACTCAGAACACAAAGACGGATAAGATGCCACTAAGCATTTTGCCAAGCATGCTAATGATTCTTCTAGCTCAGTGGTTCTCAAAGTGGATGGGGGGCAGTGGAAGGTTCCAAGGGGGCATTGAAGAAAAGTGGGGTGATAACTAGGTAGCGATTCATGTAAAAACAACAAAATAATGGCTTTGTGAGGTTCAGTTTTATTTGTGAAATACAGCTGCTTTGAATCTGCTTCAGAAAGAGGTCTAAGCAACATCATCACCATCACCTTAATCACCACCACCACCACCACCACCGCAATCATCATCATCATCACCTTAATAATCATCCCTGACCCCTCCTCGCTACTTCCAGCTGGTTGCTTTCATTCATATTTTACGTTTAAATTTCTGTAATTTTGAATTTTTATCACTTCTTATTTTGAACTTGACCAAGACAGATGTACTGTTGAGAAAAATATCGTTCAACTGATAAAATATCTTACAATCGAATCGGGCTCTTTGTCTTGACTTTTTACCTTTGTGAAAGGTTACGTCAATCCTTTTTAAAATATAATAATAATAATGGTAAATTATTGTTTTAATAACCATTTGTCCATTGCTTCCATGGGACACATGGAATTCATTGAGGCAGATTATCTATGGCTGGATGACCTCCATGTTGCCAACCTTCACCTGTTTCCAAGCAAGCAAGGTCGTATTTTTCTCACAGCATGGAAATCTGGAAATGAGTCACCACCTGTGTGTCAGTGATGCTCATTTCTATATCTAATGCAAAAAAGGTAAAAAGGAGCAAAAACAAACACACACACACACACCGAATGACAAGCTTCATTCAGTTTCTGTCTGCCGAATCTACTCACAGTGGCCCTGAGCTATAGTAGAAGGCATTCACCCAAGGTGCCGCACAGTGGGACTGAACTCAAAACAGTGTGGTCAGGAAACGAACTTCATAAACCACACAGCCACAGGGTTAATTTATTATCAAAACAAAAATAAAACAACAAAAATATGAATAACAAGCAATAAAAGCTATTACGTTTTTCCTCTTATCCCCGCCCCTCCCATCACGACCACGACCACCACCAACAACAACCTGGAATGGTAGAGCAATGTCTCTCTGCATGACAGGTTCCATTAGAACAGGTGTTTTTACAGCTGGATGATCAGCTTCTTGGAAAGGCATCCAATCGAATCCAGTCATCCGTGGTTACAATGAACTGGTGCTCCTGACCCCCGCCCCCTCCCCCCCATTCACTCCCTACCTCCGCACACCTTTCTGCTATTACCACCACCGATGTCAACACCAACGCAATTACAAACTGATGAAGGGACGTATATGTGGACACCTGACCGCTAGAAATAGCAGCCAAACCTCCCGCAAATTACACACTGCCCTGTACTCTTTCACTCGTTTCAGCCATGCAGCTGTGGTCATGCTGGGGCACTTTTTTTTTTTTTTTCCCATACCACCACTACTGCCACAACTGCCATCACCATAGTCACTGTTCTATGTTCCACCGAAATAACTACTACTACTTCCGTGTCGCCGCCAGAACTATCATTTCTAATATACTCGACTATCACAACTACTGCACAATACCTGACACCACCACCACCACCACCATCACCACCACCACTGTCACCACAACAACAATCACCACTACTATAATAATCATCACTTCCACCACCACAATCATCATCACCCACACCTTAATAATCACCACCACAATAATCGCCACCGCCATCACTGTAACCATCATCATCATCATCATGTTTCCAAGTTTTCTTCTGCTTCCGTTCTTTTGTTTTCTGCCAACTTTAGTCTAGCGAAAAATCTTAAGAGAAGTAATAATGTTAACTAGCTCAGGGGCAATTAATTTAAATGCTTAAAATTCATCGGCCACGCCCCCACCCGCCACTGCCAACCCCTTGGTTCAGTTTCACAGCCCCCCCTTATTTCATTCATTCATTCATTTATTTATTTATTTATTTATGTATCTGTTTCAGATAATAAACGGTTTGGTTTGTTTTAGTTCCCTGAAGACAACATCTCAAGACACTTTCATTGGAACTACTGGAAAAGCAACTACTAAATTATCATCATTATCAATTATTATTATTATTATTATTATTATTATTATTATTATTATCATCATCATTGTGGTGAACTTACAGAATTGTTACTGTGCCATCCAAAATGCTTAGGAGCATTTCATCTGTCTTTATAATCTGAGCTCAATTTCCACTGAAGTCGACATTACCTTTTTTTGGGGGGGGGTCGACAAAACAAGTACCAGTTAGACACTTGAAAGGATGAAAGACAAAGTAGAACATGACAGAATTTGAACTCAGAACATAGCAACTGGCGAAATCCCGCAAAGCATTTCGTCCAGCTTGTTAACGATTCTGCCAGCTCACTGCCTTGAATAATAATAATAATAATAATTCGTCTGTCTTTATGTTCTCTCAGTTCAAATTCTGCCAAGGTTGACTTTGTCTTTCATCCCTTTTGGAGCCAATATAATGGACTTAGCCCCTCTCTTGAAGTTGCTGGCCTTGTGCCAAAATTTGAAACCATTATTATTATTATTATTATTATTATTGTTCAGTAGTTTTATTTTTATAACGTGCTTTCACTACCGAGCGCAGCTCTGTGCGCCTTGGGTATATGCTGTGGTTTGCTGTGATGCTCTTATGGTTACTGTATTATTATTATTATTATTATTTTATGTTTGACTTTTGTTTTGCATTTGTACAAGTTGGATCCAAGTCTCACCCAGAGACCTCAAGAGACAACAAGTTAGAAGTTCATGTAGGTGTTATTATTATTATTATTATTATTATTATTATCATTATTATTTGGAGTTGCCTGAAGAAGCTATGTATTTTTTTGTGTGGATTATGTGATT